>NC_058404.1:178942576-178948645 GCF_002201575.2 Neomonachus schauinslandi
TATATATATATATATACACATACATATAGAGTTACATATATAGCTGTATGTGTATATATATTATAGGTACATGTAAGCTATAGCTATATAGTTAAATAGCTATATAACTATATATAAAATTGTTAATATATATAATGGTTTAAATGTTTTCATTTCCCCCAAAATACATATGCTAAATCTATCAACCCTCAAGTAGCTGTGCAGGCATATACCTCAGGACATATTGCAGGTTTGGTTCCAGACCACCACCATAAAGCAAATACTGCAATAAAGCAAGTCAAATGGATTTTTTTAAATTTCCTAGTTCATGGGTATTAAAGAGGGCATGTATTGAATGGAGCACTGGGTGTTATACACAAACAATGAATCATGGAACACTACATCAAAAACTAATGACGTATGGTGATTAATATAACATAATAAAATAAAAAAAAAACTATGTTCACACTGAAGTATAGTCTATTAGGTGTACAATATTATGTCTAAAAATTCAATGTATATACCTTAATTTAAAAATACTTTAAAAGGGGCGCCTGGGTGGCTCAGTCGTTAAGTGTCTGCCTTCGGCTCAGGTCATGATCCCGGGGTCCTGGGATCGAGCCCCACATCGGGTTCCCTGCTCCGCGGGAGGCCTGCTTCTCCCTCTCCCACTCCCCCTGCTTGTGTTCCCTCTCTCGCTGTCTCTCTGTGTCAAATAAATAAATAAAAATCTAAAAAAAACCCAAAATACTTTAAAAATACTTTATTGATATTAAATGCTAACCATTATGTGAGCTTTCAGCAAGACATAATCTTTTTCCTGGTGGAAGGTCTTGCTCAATGTTAATGGTGGCTGACTGATCAGGACAGTGGTTTCTGACGGTTGGGGTGGCTACAACAATTTCTTAAAATAAGACAACAGTGAAGTTTGCTTCATCTATTGACTCTTCCTTTCAAGAATGGTTTCTTTCTGGCATCTAATGCTGTTTGATAGCATTTTACCTACAGAACTTATTCACAGTTGGAGTCAAGCTTCTCAAACCCTGCCCCTGCTTAATCAACTAAGTTTTTCTAATATTCTAAATCTTTTGTTGTCATTTCAATAATCTTTACAGCATCATCCCCAGGGGTAGATGCCATATGAAGAAACCACTTTCTTTGTTCATGTATAAGAAATATGTCTTCATTCTTTCAAGTTTCAACATGAAATTAAAGTGATTCAATCACATCTTCAGGCTCTACTTCTAATTCTAGTTCTCGCTATTTCCATCACATTCGTAGTTGTTTCTTCCACTGAAATCTTGAACCCTTCAAACTCATCCATGATTGTTGGAATCAGCTTCTTCCATACTCTTGTTAATGTTGATATTTTGACCTCTTCTTGTGAATCACAAATGTTCTTAGTGGCATCTAGAATGATGAATTCTTTCCACATTTTCAATTTATTTTGCCCAGATCCCATTAGAGGAATCACTGTGGCAGCTACAGCCTTTCAAAATGTACTTCTTAAATAATAAAACTTGAAAATTGAAATGACTTCTTTATTAATGGGCTTCAGAATGGATGTTGTTAGTAGGCATGAAAATAATATTAATCCCATTGTACATCTTCATCAGAGCTCTTGGGTGACTAGGTACATTGTCAATTAGCAGTTAAATTTTTAAAGGAATTTTTTTTTTTTCTGAGTAGCAGGTCTCAACAGTGGGCCTATAATATTCAGTAAACCACGTTCTAAATAGATGTGTTGTCATCTAGGATTTATTGTTCCATTTATAAAGAACAGGGTAGATTTAGCATCATTCTCAAGGGCCCTGATTTTTGGAATGGTAAATGAGGATTGGCTTCAACTCTAAGTCACCAGATGCATTAGCCCCTAACAGGAGAGTCAATCTGATATTTGAAACTAGGCATTGACTTCTCCTCTCAAGCTATGAAAGTCCTAGATGGCATCTTCTTCAAATAGAAAGCTGCTTTGTTTACATTGAAAAGTCTGTTGTTTTGTGTGGTCACCTTCATGAAATATCTTAGCTAGATCTTCTGGACAACTTGCTGCAGCTTATACATTAGTGCACTCTGATGTTACATTTTTTTTCCCCCTTAAACCTCATGAACCAAATGTTGCTAGTTTCAAACTTCTCTTCCTCACCTCTCTATTGAAGAAAGTTAGGGCCTTGCTCTGGTTTAGGCTTTGGTTTAAGGGGATGTTGTGACTGGTTTGTTCTTCCATGTAGGCCACTAAAACTTTCTCCATCTCAGCAACGAGCCTCTTTCACTTTTTTATCATTTGTGTATCTATGGAGCAGGACTTTTAGTTTCCTTCAACATATTTTTCATTGCATTCATAACTTGGTTAATGGTTTGGCACAAAAGACCTGGATTTTGGCATATCTACTCTTTTGACATGTCTTCCTCACTAAGCTTAATTATTTTTAGGTTTTGATTTAAAGTGAGAGATGTATGACTCTTCCTTTCACTTGAACACTTAAGAGGGCATTGTAGGTTGTTAATTGGACTAATTCCAATATTGGTGTGTCTCGGGGAATAAGGACGCCTGAGGAGAATAGGTAGAAGGGGAAACTTCCAGTCTGTGGAAAAGTCGGAACACACACAAAGTATATTAAGCTTGCTGTCTTATGGGGGCATGGCTTATGGTACCCCAAAACAATTACAATAGTAATATCAAAGATCATTGATCACAGATCATCATAACAATATAATAACAATGAAAAAGTTTGACATATTGAGAGAATTATGACAGAGAAACACAAAATATGACACAGGGACAAGTGAGCAAATGCTTTTGGAAAATGGTGCTGATAGATTTACTCAATATTGGGTTGCCACAAATCTTCAATTTGTAAAAGCACAGTATCTCCAAAGCTCAATAAAGCAAAGTGCAATAAAAAGAGGTATGCCTGTATTTGGAGATGGGGCATTTAAGGAGAAATTTAGGTAAAATGAGATTATAAGGATGGGGGCCTGGTCCAATAGGATTAGTGTGCTCATAAGAAGAGATACCAGTTTGTTTTCCCTCTCTCTCTCACCACTCCATCCCACAATATATGCATAAAGAAGAGGTTGTGTGCACCCAGTGAGAAAGCAACCACCTACAAGCCAGAAGGGGGTTCAGAATGAAACATACCTTGCTTGGATATACCAGCTTCCAGAACAGTGAAAAAAACATATCTTCCTTTTTTAAAGATTTTATCCCAATTCCAGTTAGTTAACATACAGTGTAATATTAGTTTCAGGTGTACAATATAGTGATTCAACACTTCCATGCGTTGCCTGGTGCTCATCACAACAAGTGCACTTCTTAATCCCCATCACCTATTTCACCCATCCCCCCCCACCCACTGTGAAAAATAAATTTCTGTTGTTTAAACCACCCAGTCTATTTTGTCGGTGATATTTTGTTATGGCAGCCTGAGTAGACTAATACAATATACTCTATACATATATGTATACATATACATATGCACACATACACATATCTAGAATTTTCAAATACTCAAAATGTTGTATTTCAAGAAATATCATCAGAAAGTAATTCTTTGCAACACTCTGTTTTCTTACCTAGAGGCAATGGCCAATCTTGTAAGTCTTTTGTATATTCTTTTAACGATTTCTGAAGTATCTTTTCTTTTTAAAATTGTTTCCACTATAAAATTAAAGGATGTCAATTAGTATTTTCAGAGTGATGCCAAATTCCAAGGGAGGAAATTCAGTAGACCTTTAGAATGACATTGATGATAACAGTAAATTTATTTATTTATTTATTTTTTAAAGATCTTATTTATTTATTTGACAGAGCGAGAGAGCACAATCAGGGAGAGCAGCAGAGGGAGAGGGAGAAGCAGGCTCTGCACTGAGCAGGGAGCCCGATGCAGGACTCGAACCCAAGACCCTGGGTCATGACCTGAGCCGAAGGCAGATGCTTAGCCATCCGAGCCACCTAGGTGCTCAGTAAATTTATTTTCACAATGAAACTAAGACTACAAAAGTCATGGTGCTATACTCACAGAGGAATTTTAAACACATTCAGTTAAGTTCAATATCAATTATATTTTGATTTAGGTTGAGAGAAATGCCAGTGAAGTTAACCAGTATCAAATTAAGTTGGGGGACACCTGGCTAGTGTGTCAGGTGTCAGTAGAGCTCAGTCAGTAGAGCAGGTGACTCTTGATTGGGAGGTTGTAAGTTTGAGCCCCACATTGGGTGTAGAGATCCCTTTAAAAAAAACTTAAAAAAAAGTAGGTTGGAATGAATTCCCTGAATGCTTTTTCTCACGTCCCAAGGAAGGAATAGTCAACACTTGATTATCTCTAGAGGATGAGTAGAATGTATATTTTATAATAAAAAAAAAGTAAAATCATCTATATTTAGTTTTAGAAAGTAATCAGAGACCAACCCAGAATATTCCATTTTTATACATAAAGTATTATGTTGTGCTTTGGTCTAGATAGACTAACATGATTAATGGACAAGAACCCTTACGTTTCTCAGAATAAATATCCAGTGTCATAGTTTAATTATACTATCCCCTTGTTCCATTAATAAACCTTCTAATATAAAACATAAGCAATGCTAATGAGGGAGTTGAAAAGAGGTAAAATAGAAGGAATGTGAGAACAGAAAGTGGGGATTTAAGGAAATACTGATCATCTTCAGCTAATAAAGTTCAATTTATTTAATGTCAAGTGTTGTGCCAGTTTCAGAACTGGCTCCTATTTGCAGAGAGGGCAAATATTAAACAAATTCCAACATAGTAATTATAATTACAATAAGTGGAAGTGGAGAAAAAGGAGGAACAGTGGGCAGTTGTACATTCTAAACCGTAATTGACCCAGGTTCTTAGCCAGAAGTAGGAGAATGTATCTCTCTGTGTTCTTAAACCCTCTGTTCACCTGGAAGTTGGTGGTAGGCAGCAAGAGGGAGATAGTGACTCCGAGATTGGTATATGAACATAGCTATGAGATGGAAATTTGTATGTAAGTAGATGTCTAAATAGATAAACTGATCTTGTAGCCTAGTGATTAGTTTCCCAGGAATACAAAGATAAATATAGGTAGAGTTCTTGATTTTATAATAGGCACTTTATTATTAATTTGAAATCCTACATGAATGTTTATAGCACTCTACGAACAAGAAATTAAAAAAATATATAAATATAGAACAACTAAATAAAAGGCAGGTCAATTAAGTGAACAAACCCCAGGGTTAGATTCCATTCACACTGGGTTCCAGTCATGGCTTCACTAACTTGAACAGCTGTGGATTTCTAAACAAGTGCCTTAATCCTTCTGTGTCTGAATTTCTCCATCTGTGAGAATGACATACTCACACCTGTCCGTATCTAATTTGGTAATCTTAAGTGGCTCCTACAGTCTGATGGAGTTAATTTTCTCAGCATAGGATGTGGTGCATGAAATCGTTTAGTTTGGTATTTTGAGGTTTAACAG
Source organism: Neomonachus schauinslandi (assembly GCF_002201575.2). Lineage (NCBI taxonomy): Eukaryota > Metazoa > Chordata > Mammalia > Carnivora > Phocidae > Neomonachus > Neomonachus schauinslandi. The sequence goes on from NC_058404.1 coordinate 178,948,018, forward strand.
TTTGAATATTTTAGCACTTTAATTATAAGATTTAAAAATATATTCCACTTGTTTTCATTTTACTATAGTGTATTAAAAATTCATTTAATTACTAAATTTATCAGTTAAAGACCATCTCTTCTTTATTTGTACTTAACCTCTCACCTTTCAGGACAGGATCTATAAACGCATAGATTTTTATGGTTCAGTTGGATACTTCAAAAGGCAAAGTCATTCACCATCATAGATATAATTATGTTTTCATAGAATTAAAAATTAGATTGAGGGATATCTATGTATATATCTTATTTTTGCTGAAATGTTTATATATGCATATATATAAATTTTTGTATATTGGATAATTATGTATGTATATACATCTGTACACACATGAAAAATTTTCATTTAAATACAATTTTATAAATGCTGAACTAATGCCTCCAGATTAATTTAAAATGTATTTGCATTCTCATATCTATTATCTAGCTGCTTGCTTAAAAAATAAATCTTATCCTGACATCCAAGTCTAAGAAATGACTTGACTTTTCTTTTCTTTTTTTCCTTTCCTTTCCTTTCCTTTCCTTTCCTTTCCTTTCCTTTCTTTTCCTTTCCTTTCCTTTCCTTTCCTTTCCTTTCCTTTCCTTTCCTT
>NC_058404.1:178948655-178970581 GCF_002201575.2 Neomonachus schauinslandi
TTTCCTTTCCTTTCCTTTCCTTTCCTTTCCTTTCCTTTCCTTTCCTTTCCTTTCCTTTCTTTTCCTTTTCCTTTTCCTTTTCCTTTTCCTTTCCTTTCTTTTTCTTTTCTTTTCTTCTTCCCCTTTCCATTTTTTTCTTTCTTTCATTAAAAATATTTATTTATTTGAGAAAAAGTGGGGGGGGAGGGGAAGAGGCAAAAAGAGTCTTAAGCAGACTCTGTGCTGAGCACGGAGCCTGATATGGGGTTCAATCTCACAACGCTGAGATCACGACCTGAGCTAAAACCAAGAGTAGGGTGCTCAACTGACTGTTCCACCCAGTGCCCCTATCTGTCATATTTAAATAAATAACTATGTGGTGATTGCTGTATAGAAAAAAAAGAATGATGATGATTTTACATAAGTTAATAAACTGGAATTTTCCTTTATCTTGAACATAATGTAGTAAAAAATGCCACATTTATGGAAATTTGCAGCTTTCAAGAACAATTGACAAAAGCTTTGAATTTTTTTTTTAAGCTTAGAAATTTTAAAAATACATATTTTTTGCTCACAACTAAGAACTCTACATTAAGTCAAGATGGGTCATGGTTTACTTTTATTTTCATGGTTTACTGGTGAAAATCCTGGAATCTAATAAATCATTGTTAGGTTTGTTATTGTAGGCTTTATATTAAGATGACCTGCTCTTAGGGCGCCTGGGTGGCTCAGATGGTTAAGCGTCTGCCTTCGGCTCAGGTCATGATCCCAGAGTCCTGGGACGAGTCCTGCATCAGGCTCCCTGCTCCGTGGAAAGTCTGCTTCTCCCTCTGCCTCTCTCTCTCTCTCTCTGTCTCTCATGAATAAATAAATAAAATCTTAAAAAAAAAAAAAAAGATGACCTGCCCTTAGAAAAGTTTTGCTTTGCATATGTATATATATCCACAATAATTCTTACATATTTACCAGTGGAAAATTTAAAATTGTAACCTTAAATTTTCCTTAACCTAAAATCTACATATTAGATAAAAAATCTTTTGGAAAAGCATCCAAATAATTAGTCTTATGAAGAGAATATTTAGAAGTGTAAATATTCCATAGAAGAAATATAGTCATTTATTTTTGTTACTCTCCAAAAGAAAAAAAAAAATTATGGGCTCTCCTCAGTGGTCTTAAAAATAGAAAAAAAAGGGTATATATATGGTTAAAATAAATAATTTTATTTCTGCAATGATAGAAAAACTTTGGTATAAACATCAATTTTCAAAACAAAGAACCAAAACAGCAATTTTCAAGATTGTGGTATATTTTTTCTTATAATAACAATTGTTAAACAAAATGGAATACCAAGGAAAATTTCAGATAAATTCTTCAAAAATTCTTTCATTTATTCAACATATATACTAGGACTTAGGAATAATATTTTTATTAAAAAAATGCCAATACCTACTAAAATCCCCCCCAAAATTTTAGCATTTTCTGCTTATTAATATATAAAGACAAAATGGTGAAGATAAAGGAGGACAAACTTCTAAGAATGGTTAAAATCCAAAATACTGACAAAACTGGCAAGCAACATGAACTCTCATTCACTGCTGCAAAATGGTACATTGGTCTGGAAGACAATTTGATGGTTTCTTACAAAAGTAAACATACTCTTTAGACAGCATTTGCACTCAATGGTATTTAAACAAATGAAAATTTATGTCCACATGAGTGTTTACACTGGTTATATTCATAATTGCCAAATGTTGGAAGCAACCAAGATGTCTGTCCTTCAGTATGTAAATGAATAAACAAACTATTATAGTCATAAAATGCAATATTATTCAGCACAAAAAAAATGAGTTATCAAGCCACAAAAAGACAGGAAGGTGCCATAAGTGCATATTGCTAAGTAAAAGAAGCCATTCTGAAAAGACTACCTACTGTGTGATTCCAGTAGTATGACATTCTGGAAAAGGCAAAACTATGGGGACGCTAAAAATATCAGTGGCTCCCAGAGTTTAGGGGGGATGAGGGATAACTAAGTAGCGAATAGATTTTTTTAAGGTAGTAAAACTCTTCTGTATGATACTGTAATGGTGTATATATATGTCATTATACATTTGTCAAAACCCATAGGATATACAACACAGAGTAAATTCTAATGTAAATTATGAACTCTAATAATATATCAATATTGACTTATTAATTGTAACAAATGTACCACAGTAATACATGATACTAATAAGTGAAACTGGGAAGAGGTAGTATATGGGGACTCTCTTTTTTCTGCTCAATTTTTCCATAAACCTAAAAATGCTCAAAAATAAAGGCCATTAATTTAAAATACAATGAATATTAGAGTACTATGTCCATTTTCATGTGTAGTTCAACATTTTGACTATAAAAACTTTATGATATAAGAAACTAAACAAAACAATAAAATAATACTGGTACATGATGGGAGATGAGTTTTTCTCCACTTACCTGCTTGTGATGGATACTGAAATGGTACTACTTTTGTTGCTGAGGAAGTGAGAATTTACTTGAGTGTCTTCACTGTACGGTTTTAATGGATGGCCTTTATCAGGTTGATACCATTACATTCTGGTCCTACTTAATTGAGTATTTTTACTGTGAAAGAGTGTTGGATTTTTTTTTTTTTTAAGATTTTATTTATTTATTTGAGAGAGAGAGAGAATGAGAGACAGAGAGCATGAGAGGGAGGAGGGTCAGAGGGAGAAGCAGACTCCCTGCCAAGCAGGGAGCCCGATGCGGGACTCGATCCTGGGACTCCAGGATCATGACCTGAGCCGAAGTCAGTAGCTTAACCAACTGAGCCACTCAGGCGCCCCTAGATTATTGGATTTTTTAAATGTTTTCCTGTGTGTATTGGGATTACCGTGTGTGTATTTACATTTGTTCCATTAATATGATTTGTTAATTCAATTTCAGATTATAAAACAAGTTTGCAAACCTGGGATAAATTCCACTAGGCTGTCATGTATAATCTTTTTTATATGATGCTGGATTCAGTGTGGTCACTTTTTAAAATTAAGTTTTTTATTTTAATTCCAGTATAGTTAGCATACAGTGTTATATTTGTTTCAGGTGTAAAATATAGTGATTCAGTAATTCTATGCATTACTCAGTGCACATCCTGAGAAGTGTGCTCTTTAATCCCCATCCCCTATTTCACCCTAACCTCCCCCCCCCCACCTTCCCTCTGGTAATCATCAGTTTGTTTTCTATTTATTTTATTTTTTTATTCTTATGTTAATCCCCATACATTACATCATTAGTTTTATTTTTATTTATTTATTTATTTATTTATTTTTTTTTTTAAGATTTTATTTATTTTTTGACAGAGAGAGAGACAGCGAAAGAGGGAACACAAGCAGGGGGAGTGGGAGAGGGAGAAGCAGGCCTCCCGCTGAGCAAGGAGCCCGATGTGGGGCTTGATCCCAGGACTCTGGGTTCATGACCTGAGCTGAAGGCAGACGCTTAACGACTGAGCCACCCAGGTGCCCCACATCATTAGTTTTAGATGTAGTGTTCCATGATTCATTGTTTGTGCATAACACCCAGTGCTCCATGTAGAATGTGCCCTCCTCAATACCCATTACCAGGCTAACCCATCCTCCCACCCTCCTCCCCTCTAGAACCCTCAGTTTGTTTTTCAGAGTCCATAGTCTCTCATGGTTCGTCTACCCTCCGATTTCCCCTGCTTCATTCTTCCCCTCCTGCTACCTTCTTCTTCTTCTTTTTTTTAAACATATATTGCATTATTTGTTTCAGAGGTAGAGATCTGAGATTCAACAGTCTTGCACAATTCACAGTGCTTACCAGAGCACATACCCTCCCCAGTGTCTATCACCCAGTCACCCCATCCCTCCCACCCCACCCCCCCACTCCAGCAACACTCAGTTTGTTTCCTGCGATTAAGAATTCCTCATATCAGTGAGGTCATATGATACATGTCTTTCTCTTTTTGACTTATTTCGCTCAACATAATACCCTCCAGTTCCATCCACATCGTTGCAAATGGCAAGATCTCATTCCTTTTGATGGCTGCATAATATTCCATTGTGTATATATACCACATCTTCTTTATGCATTCATCTGTTGATGGACATCTTGGCTCTTTCCACAGTTTGGCTATTGTGGACATTGCTGCTATAAACATTGGGGTGCACATACCCTTTTGAGTCCCTACTTTTGTATCTTTGGGGTAAATACCCAGTAGTGCAATTGCTTGATCATATGGTAGCTCTATTTTCAACTTTTTGAGGAACCTCCATACTGTTTTCCAGAGCGGTTGCACCAGTTTGCATTCCCACCAACAGTGTAGGAGGGTTCCCCTTTCTCCGCATCCCCGCCAACATCTGTCGTTTCCTGACTTGTTAATTTTAGCCATTCTGACTGGTGTGAGGTGGTATCTCATTGAGGTATTGATTTGGATTTCCCTGATGCCGAGCGATATTGAGCACTTTTTCATGTGTCTGTTGGCCATTTGGATGTCTTCTTTGGGAAAATGTCTGTTCATGTCTTCTGCCCATTTCTTGATTGGATTCTTTGTTCTTTGGGTGTTGAGTTTGATGAGTTCTTTATAGATTTTGGATACTAACCCTTTATCTGATATGTCATTTGCAAATATCTTCTCCCATTCTGTCGGTTGTCTTTTGGTTTTGTTGACTCTTTCCTTTGCTTTGCAAAAGCTTTTTATCTTGATGAAGTCCCAGTAGTTCATTCTTGCCCTTGCTTCCCTTGCCTTTGGCGATGTTTCTAGGAAGAAGTTGCTTCGGCTGAGGTCGAAGAGGTTGCTGCCTGTGTTCTCCTTTAGGATTTTGATGGACTCCTGTCTCACATTGAGGTCTTTCAACCATTTGGAGTCTATTTTTGTGTATGGTGTAAGGAAATGGTCCAGTTTCATTCTTCTGCATGTGGCTGTCCAATTTTCCCAACACCATTTGTTGAAGAGACTGTCTTTTTTCCATTGGACATTCTTTCCTTCTTTGTCAAAGATGAGTTGACCATAGAGTTGAGGGTCCATTTCTGGGCTCTCTATTCTGTTCCATTGATCTATGTGTCTGTTTTTGTGCCAGTACCATGCTGTCAGCTTTGTAATAGAGCTGGAAGTCCGGAATTGTGATGCCGCCAGCTTTGCCCTTCTTTTTCAACATTCCTCTGGATATGCGGGGTCTTTTCTGGTTCCATATAAATTTTAGGATTATTCCATTTCTTTGAAAAAAGTGGATGGTATTTTGATAGGGATTGCATTGAATGTGTAAATTGCTCTAGGTAGCACTGACATCTTCACAATATTTGTTCTTCCAATCCATGAGCATGGAATGTTTTTCCATTTCTTTGTGTCTTCCTCAATTTCTTTCATAAGTATTTTAGAGTTTTCTGAGTACAGATCCTTTGTCTCTTTGGTTAGATTTATTCCTAGGTATCTTATGTATTTGGGTGCAATTGTAAATGGGATCGACTCCTTAATTTCTCTTTCTTCTGTCTTGTTGTTGGTGTATAGGAATGCCACTGACTTCTGTGCATTGGTTTTATATCCTGCCACTTGACTGAATTCCTGTATGAGTTCTAGCAGTTTTGGGGTGGAGTCTTTGGGGTTTTCCACATAAGGTATCATATCATCTGCAAAGAGTGAGAGTTTGACTTCTTCTTTGCCGATTTGGATGCCTTTTATTTATTTTTGTTGTCTGATTGCTGTGGCTAGGACTTCCAATACTATGTTGAATAGCAGTGGTGATAGTGGACATCCCTGCCGCATTCCTGACCTTAGGGGGAGAGCTCTCAGTTTTTCCCCATTGAAAATGATATTCACTGTAGGTTTTTCATAGATGGCTTTTATGATATTGAGGTATGTACCCTCTATGCCTATACTCTGAAGAGTTTTGATCAAGAAAGGATGCTGTACTTTGTCAAAAGCTTTTTCTGCATCTATTGAGAGGATCATATGATTCTTGTTCTTTCTTTTGTTAATGTATTGTATCACATTGATCGATTTGCAGATGTTGAACCAACCTTGCAGCCCAGGGATAAATCCCACTTGGTTGTGGTGAATAATCCTTTTAATGTACTGTTGGATCCTATTGGCTACTATTTTGGTGAGAATTTTTGCATCCATGTTCATCCGGGATATTGGTCTGTAATTCTCCTTTTTGATGGGGTCTTTGTCTGGTTTTGGGATCAAGGTAATGCTGGCCTCATAAAATGAGTTTGGAAGTTTTCCTTCCATTTCTATTTTTTGGAACAGTTTCAGAAGAATAGGTATTAATTCTTCTTGAAATGTTTGGTAGAATTCCCCTGGGAAGCCATCTGGCCCTGGGCTTTTGTTTTTTGGGAGATTTTTGATGACTGCTTCAATTTCCTTAGTGGTTATAGGTCTGTTCAGGTTTTCTATTTTTCCTGGTTCAGTTTTGGTAGTTGATACATCTCTAGGAATGCATCCATTTCTTCCTGGTTATCTAATTTGCTGGTGTAGAGTTGCTCATAATATGTTCTTATAATTGTTTGTATTTCTTTGGTGTTGGTTGTGATCTCTCCTCTTTCATTCATGATTTTGTTGATTTGGGTCATTTCTCTTTTCTTTTTGATAAGTCTGGCCAGGGGTTTATCAATCTTGTTAATTCTTTCAAAGAACCAGCTCCTAGTTTCGTTGATCTGTTCTACTGTTCTTTTAGTTTCTATTTCATTGATTTCTGCTCTGATCTTTATTATTTCTCTTGTCCTGATGGGTTTAAGCTTTATTTGCTGTTCTTTCTCCAGCTCCTTTAGGTGTAGGGTTAGGTTGTGTACTTGAGACCTTTCTTGTTTCTTGAGAAAGGCTTCTATTGCTATATACTTTCCTCTTAGGACTGCCTTTGCTTCATCCCAAATATTTTGAATAGTTGTGTTTTCATTTTCATTGGTTTCCATGTATTTTTTTTAATTCTTCTTTAATTTCCTAGTTGACCCATTCATTCTTCAGTAGGATGCTCTTTAGCCTCCATGTATTTGAGTTCTTTCCGACTTTCCTCTTGTGATTGAGTTCTAGTTTCAAAGCATTGTGGTCTGAAAATAGGCAGGGAATGATCCCAATCTTTTGGTACCGGTTGAGACCTGATTTATGACCTAGGATGTGATCTATTCTGGAGAATGTTCCATGGGGACTAGAGAAGAAGGTGTATTCCATTGCTTTGGGATGGAATGTTCTGAATAGGTCTGTGAAGTCCATTTGGTCCAGTGTGTCATTTAAAGTCTTTATTTCCTTGTTGATCTTTTGCTTAGACGATCTGTCCATTTCAGTGAGGGGGGTGTTAAAGTCCCCCACTATTACTGTATTGTTGTCAATGTGTTTCTTTGCTTTTGTTATTAATTGCCTTATATAATTGGCTGCTCCCATGTTAGGGGCATAGATATTTACAATTGTTAGATCTTCTTGTTGGATAGACCCTTTAAGTAGGATATAATGTCCTTCCTCATCTCTTATTACAGTCTTTGGTTTAAAATCTAATTTGTCTGATATAAGGATTGCCACCCCAGCTTTCTTTTGGTGTCCATTAGCATGGTAAATGGTTTTCCACCCCCTCACTTTCAATCTGGGGGTGTCTTTGGTTCTAAAATGAGTCTCTTGCAGACAGCATATCGATGGGTCTTGTTTTTTAATCCAGTCTGATAGCCTGTGTCTTTTGATTGGGGCATTTAGCCCATTTACATTCAGGGTAACTATTGAAAGATAGGAATTTAGTGCCATTGTATTGCCTGTAAGGTGACTGTTACCGTATATTGTCTGTGTTGCTTTTAGGGTCTCTCTTTGCTTAGAGGACCCCTTTCAAGATTTCTTGTAGGTCTGGTTTTATGTTTGCAAATTCCTTTAGTTTTTGTTTGTCCTGGAAGCTTTTTATCTCTCCTTCAATTTTCAATGACAGCCTAGCTGGATAGAGTATTCTTGGCTGCATATTTTTTTCATTTAGTGCTCTGAATATATCCTGCCAGTCCCTTCTGGCCTGCCAGGTCTCTGTGGATAGGTCTGTTGCCAATCTAATGTTTCTACCATTGTAGGTAACATATCTCTTCTCCCGAGCTGCTCTCAGGATTTTCTCTTTGTCTATGAGACTCGTAAGTTTTACTATTAGATGTCGGGATGTTGACCTATTTTTATTGATTTTGAGAGGGGTTCTCTGTGCCTCCTGGATTTTGATGCCTGTTTCCTTCCCCAAATTAGGGAAGTTCTCTGCTATAATTTGCTCCATTATACCTTCTGCCCCTCCCTGTTTCTTCTTCTTCTGGGATCCCAATTATTTTAATGTTGTTTCGTCTTATGGTATCACTTATCTCTCGGATTCTGCCCTCGTGATCCAGTAGTTGTTTATCTCTCTTTTTCTCAGCTTCTTTATTTTCCATCATTTGGTCTTCTATATCACTGATTCTCTCTTCTGCCTCATTTATCCTAGCAGTTAGCGCCCCCATTTTTGATTGCACCTCATTAATAGCCTTTTTGATTTCTACTTGGTTAGATTTTAGTTCTTTACTTCTCCAGAAAGGGTTTCTCTAATAACTTCCACATTTTTTTCAAGCCCAGCTAGTATCTTTAAAGTGATGATTCTGAACTCTAGATCCGACATTGTACTAATGTCCTTATTGAGTAGGTCCCTGGCAGTCGGTACTACCTCTTGTTATTTTTGTTGAGGTGATTTTTTTCCGTCTTGTCATTTTGTGCAGAGGAGAATAGATTAATGAGAGAACAAAATGCTAGCAGAGTAACCACATCCCCAGAAAATATACTCTAAACAAATCAGAAAAGACCTGAAGCAGTGGAAAAAGAAATGGAAAGAGAAAAAAGAAAAAGAAAAAAAAGAAAAAGATAAAGATGAAAACAAACAAAAACAAACCAAACAAAACAACGACAACAAAAAAAACCAGAATGTGATCAAATATGATCAGGCTGGTGTATAGATCAGTGCCACACACTAGATTTGGGGTGTATTTTGGTCTGTTAGAAGAAAGTGCCTCCCAAAATTTTAAAGAAAGAAAAACTTATATATGTACAAAAATAAGGTTTGATATGCTGAAGGGATGGAATATATCTGTAAAGATGGAAATTATAAAAAATTTTATAAAAGGAATTGAGAAGAAGTTGTTTCAAAAAAGAGAAGAGGATGTAAAAAAAGAAAAAAGGAAAAAAAAAGGGAGAGAATGTGATCAGGCAGGGGAGTAGAATAAACCATATACTAGAGATTTTGGGTATATTTTAATCTGTTAGAAGAAACTATCTCAAAATTTTAAAGAGAGAACAACTTATATATATATGCCAAAAATACGGGTAACTACTATGAAGGGATAGAATATGACTCTAAAAATGAAAAATAAAAATGTTTTTTTAAAAAAAGGGTTTGATAAGATGTTGGTTGAAAAAGGGAAAAAGAAAAATTCAAAAAAAAAAACCAAAAACAGTTAAAAAAAATTAACTTTGAAAGACTAAAGAATCATGGTAAAAAAACCATGAATTCTATGTGCAGTATTCCCCTAGTGCTGGAGTTCTGCCGTTCTCATTGATCAGTAAACTTGGTCTTGGCTGGCTGTTCTCGCTGATCTTCTGGGGAGGGGCCTGTTGCCGTGGTTTCCAAATGTCTTTGCCGGAGGCAGAACTGCCCCGCCCTTGCCCCCTCCCGGCTAAGTAATCTGCTCGGGTTTGCTCTCTGGAGCTTTTGTTCCCTGCGAGCTTTCCGTACAGCTTTGGAGGCGGAGAGTGAAAATGGTGGCCTCCCAAGCTCCGCCCCGGAGGAGCCGAGAACTCAGGGCCCGCTCCTCAGTGAGCCCCCAGAGAAAAGCCATCAGTCACTCCCGTCTCCCCGGTCTCCGGCCGCACTCTGTGCTCACCCGGCCTGTGACCGCGCGTTTCTATCCCTGGCACCCGACTCCGGGTGGAGTCTCCAAACCCAGCAGATCCCTGCGGTGCACTCCCGTGCGGCTCCTCCCGGGGGAGGAAGGTGAGTCTCCCTGGATCTGCCGCTTGTTGGGTCCCTGCTGGAGGAGCAGGGGCCCGACTGTGTCGCGGATCACGGTTTATGGCAACCCCGAGCTGAGAGCCCGCGCCTGGGCTCCGCCTCTGCAGCCGGCTTCCCTGCTCCGATACCTGGGAGCTCTGCCACACTCAGGCACCCCCGGTCTTTCTGTGACCCCGAGGGTCCTGAGGCCACACTGTCCCGGAGGGTTCCACCCCCCACTTAGCCACCAGAGTGACGTCCCTCAGCGGAGCAGACTTTTAAAAGTTCCGATTTTGTGCTCCGCGGCTCTATCACTTGCCAGAAGCGGCTAACGGAGGCCCCTCCCCCGCCGTGTATCCTCCCGAATATCGCCTCGGATTCACTTCTCCGCACGTCCTACCTTCCAGAAAGTGGTCGCTTTTCTGATGAGAGAGTTGTTGCTCTTCTTTTCTTCGATCTCCTGTTGAGTTTGTAGGTGTTCAGAATGGTTTGATCCCTATCCAGCTGAATTCCTGAGAGGAGACGAAACCCAAGTCTCCTACTCCTCTGCCATCTTGCTCTGCCCCCCCCCAGTTTGTTTTCTATACTTAAGAGTCTGTCTTGGGTTTGTCTCTCTCTCTTTTTTCCCCTTTGTTTCTTTTGCTTCTTCCACATATGAGTGAAATCTTACAGTATTTGTCTTTCTCTGACTGTTTTTTTTGCTTAGAATTAGACTCTCTAGCTGCATCCATGTCATTGCAAATGGCAAGATGTCATTCATTTTTATGGTTGGATAATATTCCATTGTAGATATATATCACATCTTCCTTATGCATTCATCTATTGATGGATACTTGGGCTGCTTTCATAATTTTGCTATTGTAAATAATGCTGCATTAAACATAGGGATGCATATGTTTTCAGATTAGTATTTTGTATTCTTTAGGTAAATACCCAGTAGTGCAATTACTGAATCTTAGGGTAGTTCTCTTTTTAAATTTTTGAGGAACCTTCATACTTTTTTCCACAGTGGCTGCACCAGTTTGTATTCACACCAACAGTGCATGAGGGTTCCTTTTTCTCCATATGCTTGCTAACACTTGTTTCTTGTGTTTTTGATTTTAGCCACTCTGAATGGTGTGAGGTGGTACCTCACTGTAGTTTTGATTTGCATTTCCCTGATGATGAGTGATGTTGAACATCTTTTCATGTGTCTATTGGCCATCTGTATGTCTTCTTTGGAGAAATGTCTGTTCGTGATAACTTTTTATTCAGAAATTTGAAATCTATATTCCTAAGGGATATCGGTCTGAATTTTTATTTTATTGTGATGCCTTTGGTTTTCTTGTCAGCATAAAACTGGTCTCATAGAATATGATGTAATGTGTTTTTTCCTGTCCTATATTTTAGAATAGTTGGTAAATGATTGGTATTGAATATATTATAAAAATTTATTAGAATACACCAGCATAGCCATCTGGACCTGGGTTATTTATTTATTTTTCTGGGAAGCTTTTAAAATTATTATTATGAATTTAAGTACTTTAGTTATTATAGATTAACAACTATTTAGATTTTCTATTTTTGAGGCAGTTTTAATAATCTGTATCTTTATAGAAGTTTGTCCATTTCATCTAAGTTATCTACTTTGTTGGCATACATGAAATCATAATATTCTTTACAATCCTTATAATTCTTTTATAATTCTTGTATGGTATCCTTGTATTTTTCCTTCCTGATGTTTCTAATTTGAAATGTCTCTTTTTTTTTTCTTAGTGCATCTATTTTTTTGTATTTGTTGATCGTTTCAAAGATGGTTTCAAAAGATCATCTTTTATGTTCATTGATTTTCTCTATTGTTTTTGTATTCACAATGTCATTAATTTCTGTTCTATTTTGTACTTCTTTTCTTTTGATTCCTATAAGTTTAGTTTGCTTTTTTTTTTTATAGTGTCTTAAGGTAGAAGTTTAAGTTACTCATTTGAAGTCTTTTTTTAATGAAGGCTTTTACAACTAAATTTCCCTCTAAGCACTGCTTCATCCCATAAGTTTTGGTATGTTATGTTTTTAATTTTTTTATCTCAGTATATTTTATAATTTCCAGTGTGATTCTTTCTTTGACATAATTGTTATTTAGAAATGCATTGTTTAATTTTCTAATATTTGTCAATTTTCTAAATTTCCTTTATTTTTTTAAGATTTTTTTTATTTATTTGAGAGAGAGAGGGGGAGCAGACATGTGTGAGCAGGAGGAAGTGGAGAATCTCAAGCAGACTCCCCAAAGCAGAAACAGAAAGAGAATCTCAAACAGACTTCCTGCTGAGGGTGGAGCCCCACTTGGGGCTGGATCTCAAGACCCATGAGATCATAACCTGAGCTGAAATCAAGAGTCAGATGCTTAACTGACTGAGCCACCCAGGAGCCCCTCCTTTACCTATTTTTAATTACATTTTATTATAACTAAGGAATATACTATCTCTTATTTAAATCTTTTAAATTTATTAAAGCTTGTTTCACAGCCTAGCATATAGTCTATTTTGATTCAGGCACTCATGAGAAGAATATGTGTTCAGGTGCTTTGGATTAATTATTCTACAAATGTCTGAAAGGTCTACTTGGTTTATAATGTTGTGGAAGACTTCCATGTCCTTGTTGATCATCTACCTATTTGCTCTATTCATTTTTCAAAGTGGGGGGTATTGATTATTACTTTGAATTATACTTCTCTTTTTAATTCTATCAGTTTTGTTTCATGTATTTGAGCACCACTTGGTTAGGTATATTTATATTTAGAACTATTTATGTCTGATGGATTGAGCTTTCTATTATAAATTTTTATAGTAACATTTGTTTCAAATTCTATTTTGTCTGATATCAGTATAGTTACTGCCACTTTATGGCAACTCTTTGCCATAGTGTATCTTTTACATTAAAATTATTTGAATCTTTAAATATAAAGTGTGTCTCCTGCATGCAGAATATAGTTGCATTTTGTTTTCTTTTTTTAATTTAATTTAATTTTATTATGTTAGTCACCATACAGTACATCATTAGTTTTTGATGTAGTGTTTCATGATTCATTGTTTGCGTGTAACACCCAGTGCTCCATGCAATACATGCCCTCCTTAATCCCCATGACTGGGCTAACCCATCTCCCACCCCCCTCCCCTCTAAAACCGTCAGTTTGTTTCTCAGAGTCCATAGTCTCTCATGGTTTGTCTCCCCCCCCGATTACCCCCCTTCATTTTTCCCTTCCTTCTCCTACTTTCCTGCATGCTATTCCTTATGTACCACAAATAAGTGAAACCATATGATAATTGACTTTCTCTGCTTGACTTATTTCACCTAGCATAATCTCCTCCAGTCCCATCCATGTTGATATAAAAGTTGGGTATTCATCCTTTCTGATGGTTGAGTACTATTCCATTGCATATATGGACCACATCTTCTTTATGCATTCATCTGTTGAAGGGCATCTCGGCTCTTTCCAATTTGGCTATTGTGGACATTGCTGCTATGAACATTGAGGTGCATATGGCCCTTCTTTTCACTACATCTGTGTCTTTGGGGTAAATATCCAGTAGTGCAATTGCTGGGTCATAGGGTAGCTCTATTTTTAATTTTTTGAGGCACCTCCACACTGTTTTCCAAAGTGGCTGTACCAACTTGCATTCCCACCAACAGTGTAAGAGGTTTCCCCTTTCTCCACAACCTCTCCAACATTCGTTGTTTCTTGCCTTGTCAATTTTTGCCATTCTAACTGGGGTAAGGTGGTATCTCAATGTAGTTTTGATTTGAATTTCCCTGATGGCTAATGATGATGAACATTTTTTCATGTGTCTTTTAGCAATTTGTATGTCTTCTTTTGAAAAGTGTCTGTTCATGTCTTCTGCCCATTTTTTTTGACTTGATTATTTGTTTTTTGGGTGTTGAGTTTGAGAAGTTCTTTATAGATCTTGGATATCAGCCCTTTGTCTGTAGTGTCATTTGCAAATATTGGAAGAATAAACATTGTTAAAATGTCTATGCTGCCAAGAGCAATCTATACCTTCAACACCATCCCAATCAAAATTCCAATGACATTTTGAAAGTGCTGGAAAAAATAATCCTAAAATTTGTATGGAATCAGAAAAGACCCCGAATAGCCAAGGAAATGTTGAAAAAGAAAAAAAAAAAAAAGCTGGGGGCATCATGTTCCCGATTTCAAGCTATATTACAAAGCAGTGATCACCAAGACAGTGTGGTACCGGCACAAAAACAGACACATAGACCAATGGGACAGAATAGAGAGCCTAGATAGGGACCCTCAACTCGATGGTCAAATAATCTTCAACAAAGCAGGAAAAAATACGCAATGGGAAAAAAAAACAGTCTCTTCAATAAATGGTGCTGGGAAAATTGGACTGCTATATACAGAAGAATGAAATTCGACCATTCGCTAATGCCGTACACAAAAATAAATTCAAAATGGATGAAAGATCTCAGTGTGAGACAGGAATCCATCAAAATCCTAGAGGAGAACATAGGCGGTAACCTCTTTGACATCAGCCACAGCAACTTCTTTCAAGATACATCTCCAGGGTGCCTGGGTAGCTCAGTCATTAAGTGTCTGCCTTCGGCTCAGGTCATGTTCCCAGGGTCCTGGGATCCAGCCCCGCACTGGGCTCCCTGCTCCTCAGGAAGCCTGCTTCTCCCTTTCCCACTCCCCCTGCTTCTGTTCCCTCTCTCGCTGTGTCTGTCTCTGTCAAATAAATAAAATCTTTAAAAAAAAAAAAAAGATACACCCTCAAAGGCAAATGAAACAAAAGGGAAAATGAACTTTTGGGACTTCATCAAGATAAAAAGATTCTGCACAGCAAAGGAAACAGTCAACAAAACAAAGAGGCAACCCATGGAATGGAAGAAGATATTTGCGTTCTGTTTTCTCATCCAGTCTAATTATCTTTGCCTTTTGATTAGATTATTTAATTTATTCACATATGATATTGATGTGCTTGGATTTATGCCTGTCATTTGTCATGTTTTTTTCCTTCTTTTCCTCCTTCAGTGCTGTCTTTACATTAAGTAAATTATTAAAGCAACATTTAAATTCCTTCAGTATTTTTTCACATTATTTTTGAGTTACTTTCTTATTGGTTGCACTAAGATCTATTATGTTAATACAAGTATATCATAAACTACTTTAAATATACAGATGCTAACAATTTCAATGAGATTTAGCAATCACATTTCTATATAACTGTATTCCTTCTTCCTGTGTTTGTGCTAATAATGTTATACCTATACCTATATCTATTTTATAAGCTCCAAAATATACTCTCGTAATTTTTACATAGTGTTATATTTTTTAAATAAGCTGGAAGAACAAATGAGACCAAGTACATATTTATAGTTTATATTCACCTTCTAATTTACAATTTCTTTTTTTTTTTTTTAAAGATTTTATTTATTTGAGAGAGAGAGAATGAGAGACAGAGAGCATGAGAGGGAGGAGGGTCAGAGGGAGAAGCAGACTCCCTGCCGAGCAGGGAGCCTGATGCGGGACTCGATCCCAGGACTCCAGGATCATGACCTGAGCCGAAGGCAGTCGCTTAACCAACTGAGCCACCCAGGCGCCCCTAATTTACAATTTCTTATTTCCTTCACTTATTCCTTTAGATTTGTTACAATCTGGTGCCATTTTCTTGATCCCATACAAGTTCGCTCCACCTGCCTCCTTTGTTTTGTTATTTTCAAATATAATTGTGAATGCTATAGGCCAAATAAGAATTATATGCATATAGTTTTGGGATATTTATTTTTAAATCAGTTAATAAAGGGAAGCAATATACCAAGGTACAGTCTTTTGCAATTACCTTCACTAATTCTCTTTTGTATATGTGTGGATTAAATTAATATATGGTCACTTGCTTTCAGCCTGAAATCTCCTCCCAGTATTGTTTTAAAAAATAGGTCTGCTATTAGTGAATTTCCTCACTAATTATTTAAGTGGGAATTTTAATTTCACTTTCAATTTTAAAAGGCCATTTATCGGATACAAGATTGACTTTTTTTTTTTTACTACTGTGAATATATTATCTCAATGCCTTTGATCTTGACTGTTTCTAATGAAAAGTCAGCTGTGAATTTTGTTTGAGTTTCTCTGTATGTGATCAGTCTCTATTCTCTTGCTGCCTTAAAGATTTTCTCTTGGTCTTGGTCTTTAGATATGATATATAGCTGAGTATAAAACTGTATGTAGACTACTTGGAGTTCATTGTGCTGCTTGATTGTGTAGACTAATGTTTTTCAGTTTTGGAAGTATTTGGTAATCATTTCTTAAAATACGTATTTTTCCTTCTCCTTTTTCTTCTTTGATCCTGCAACTCCCATTACATATATGTTTGTGCAAGTAATGTTGCCCCACATTGCTCTAAGATTTGTTCATTTTTGTCTTTTCTTTTCTCTCTCTGTTCTTCAGATTGCATAGTCTCTATCTATTTTCAAATTTGATTCTTCTGTCTGCCAGCTCAAATCTACTTTTGAGCTCTTCTAGTGATTTTTTTAAAATTCTGTTTATTGTAGTTTTCATCTCCAGAACTTCTATTTATTTTTAAATATATGTAGATTTCTACCTATTGATGTTCTCTAGTTGACACAATGTCATTACTGTAACTTCTTTTAATTCTAAAACATTGTTTCCTTTAGTTAAATACATTTATAATAACACCTTTGAAGTCTTTATTTGTAAGTTTACTTCCTAGGCTCTCTCAAAGACAATTTCCCTTTTTTATTATTATTATTATTATTGTGTATAAGTCACACTTTCCTGTTTCTTTTTTTTATTTATTTTTTCACACTTTCCTGTTTCTTTATATGCCTTATAATTATCATTTAAAATGGGACATTTGAGATAATATATTATTTCAAATTTGCATATTGATTCCTACTCTGGGACTTAAATTTGTTGTTATTTGTTTGCTTATTTTGGCTAGATCTGTTCAGTGCAGTCTGTTTTCCCTGCACTGTGCAGACTCTGATACAACTTCTCAGAAGGCACCTCCTTGGGCATTCACACAGTCACCCTAACGACCTCTTCCTACCCCCATCTCAAAGGGAATGAGAGATTTTAACTGAGCTTGCTTTACCTTTTTTCCTGATTTTTC
The DNA here is from genome assembly GCF_002201575.2 of Neomonachus schauinslandi. NCBI lineage: Eukaryota > Metazoa > Chordata > Mammalia > Carnivora > Phocidae > Neomonachus > Neomonachus schauinslandi. Next base: position 178,965,730 of record NC_058404.1, read on the forward strand.
TATAAAGCTTCTGAGAGTAATAAATTTATTTTTTCAGTAAATATACCTTCTGGTCTCTCAAAAAGTATCATGATATGAGACAATCCCCTTTGATTGCAAAATAAAATGAATTCCCAAGCTGACAATAAGACTCTTTTGTATTGGTCTTATGAGAGTTGAAAGAAAGAAAGAAACAAAGAAGCAAAGAAACAAAGAAACGACAAAGAATACTTGAGCACAATCAATTTATTTATTCTGCTCTGGCTGTGTTTAGTGTAAAATGTTTTATAGTCCCATGTATAATTATATATACTGTATTGAATTTATATAAAGTCCTTGATTATCTTTAAGTGGTCTAGCTTTCCATTTTTTGATGCTATGACTCATTGTCAAGCAAAGGATCACCTTACTGAAAATATAATCTCATTCAATATATATATTTATGTGATTCCACAGTCATTTCATTTATGTAGTTAAATTATTTTTACCCATTGAGTGAAAGGACGGCACCCAGCAATATCCTATAACTCACTGTATCAAGTTAATTGGTGTCTGGACATGGAGGTGCATGATCTGAATTCACATTACTATTTTAACAAGGAGTATGTGGGTAAGTGAGTAGGCACAATTTCTTAAATTTAAGAAGCCAAAAGCTCATCTTTGGAAAACTCTTTCAAATGTTATAGCTCATATATAAAAGTTGAGAGAATTTTTCCCCAAATTCCTTATATTAATGAGTTGCAAAGCTGAAACTTTCTAGACTATTATTAACAATAACAAAAATATTTCTACCAACCACATAGAAAGAAAATAGAATTACCTTTCAATTATCTCTATAGAAAATTAAATTACAAAAGAAAATTAAATTACAAAAGCTGTTTTCACATAAAAAGGTGATCAAAATATGAACCCAGGATTGTAGGAAAAGAAAAAACAAAAGTTGTGCCAGACAGTTAATTGATAAATACAGTAAGTTCTCTGTCTGGATTTTTGTGTTATTTGGGGTAATCTTCAGCTTCTTAAAATATATAACGTGTTTAATTTATTTTCTTATTCTCAATATTTTTTTAGGTAATTGTAATTTCATATCATTTTTCTTAGAGAAGCAACCAAAATAGAAAAAAAAAAATCAGAGCCCACAAAACTAAGATCTGTCCCTGATAAGCCTGTTGTAATTTTGGAATAGGTTAGTAATGTTTTTAACAGGAAAAAAATAACATAGCAGATTAAAATACATTGTTTTCTGTGAGACACAAACTCTAGAAAAATTGCTCATCACATCATGGAAGTCAATTTTGTTTTATGGGATGAAGGTAAGCCTGGCTTCTGTGTAAGACCAAAGCTTGCTTGATTTTGGTATTTACAGGCAAAGTAAAGATAAAAATACTGCTATTTATGCATTGATTTTTGCTGATATATTATCAGAAGGATAAAATACTCTTAAAGCCCTTACAAAAATATAATTATGTATTGACATCTCAATTTTAATAATTTGGCATCTCATGCATATTTTACTATACAACTGAATTATCTACTTCAATAATATATTAATTTCATGTATAATGTGGTCATTTTAAAATGTAAAATGACACCTTCTTTATTTATTTATTTTTTTTTTATTTTTATTTTTTTTTTATTTTTTTTTTTAAAGATTTTATTTATTTATTTGAGACAGAGAGAATGAGAGAGAGAGAGAGAGCACACATGAGAGGGGGGAGGGTCAGAGAGAGAGGCAGACTCCCTGCTGAGCAGGGAGCCCGATGCGGGACTCGATCCCGGGACTCCAGGATCACGACCCGAGCCGAAGGCAGTCGCTCAACCAACTGAGCCACCCAGGCGCCCCAAAATGACACCTTCTTTAAAAGAGATGTTTGAACAAATTAAAAAGAAACAAGTAGCTAATTTTATATTTTTGTTAGAAATTCCAAGTATTTTGTTAGAGACTATGTTAATATGTTAGTGTTTATTTTTTCATATAGATCAGACTTTTGCAAAATTTCTATTTATTTATTTATTTTAGCAAAAATAATGTATACACCCAACATGGGGCTTGAATTCACAACCATGAGATCAAGTCTACTGGCTGTTCTGACTGAGCCAGCCAGGTACCTACAGACATTTTTGTTAATTGTAAGATTGCCTTATTAGTAGATTTATTAATATGTAAAAAGGAGAACAATCATTATTATGGTTAAATTTTACTTTTTGAAACCCTAAGGAAAACCATAGCACTTGGGATGTTCAAAAATTCATAGGATTAAACCAATTCATTATGGATGATTTTGTTTTTCCATGTAAGATCTTAAAACTGGTTTCTAGTTAATCTTCCCTGGCTTTTAGTCTTGCTGGGAGGGAGGAAAGGGGAGAGAATGAGTATTAGTTCCAGTCTCTCTTCCTTCTAAAGGCACAAATCCCATCATGGGGTGCCATTTTCATGGCCTTGTTTAACCTAATTACCTTCCAAAGGTTCCAGCTCTAAATAGCATAGCACTGGAGGTTAAGGCTTCAACATAGGATTCTGGGACAACAGATATTCAGTGCATAACACGCTGTAACTGGGTTTTCTTTCTTCCCTTCAGTCTATTTCCTATACAGTGTCCAAGTAATATTTTAAACAGATTGATCTTAACTTGTCACTTCTTTGCTGAAAATTTAAGATAAACACAAAATTCCTTAACATGGTTTACAAGACATGGCTTGACCTTTCCCTTGCATGAATTTCACCTAATCTACTTTCTCTTCACCACTCACACTGGGCATATCATAGTTATAGTGGATGGCCTATTCATTATTTGTCTGGTGCTACTATAGATGTTTTCTCTATGTAAATGTCAACCACACAGCTGTTCTAGGAGTTATGTGTGATTACATAGAGATGAGGACCTGGAGATCAAGAATTTGGGTAAGTTTTCATAGACTCCAATTTGTTCCTGGAGCCAGACTATTCCTTCTCCCTAGAAAGATTTTTCCCCATGCACCCTCCACATTTCCTTAATATTTCTCTTGAATTGGTCTCAGAGAGGAACAAAATTAGCTCTTTTAAAATATATCCTATTATATTTTGTACTTACTGAGTGCAGCTCATATTTATTGCTCTTTCTTTCTCCCTGTAGCTAGGCTCCTCCTAGGAAGAGCCTGGATCTGTGTTGCTCATAACAGTTTCCCTGATTATTTGGCATAGTATATGATAGATGCTCAACTCAACAAATATTTATCAAATTATCGGGGCGCCTGGGTGGCTCAGTTGGTTAAGCGACTGCCTTCGGCTCAGGTCATGATCCTGGAGTCCTGGGATCGAGTCCCGCATCGGGCTCCCTGCTCGGCAGGGAGTCTGCTTCTCCCTCTGACCCTCCTCCCTCTCATGCTCTCTGTCTCTCATTCTCTCTCTCTCAAATAAATAAATAAAATCTTAAAAAAAACCCAAAAAACAAAAAACAAAACAAATATTTATCAAATTGTGAATTGAATGGGTTAATAAGAATTGTATTGTACCCTGTGATGAACATACATAATTCTCATTCATCTTCAGAAAAACACCAGTTCCCATTTTAAAGGTAAGGAAAGCAGGGCATGGGCAAAATAGTCGAAGTTAATGTCCAGATTTATATATCATATATCATATGATTTACATATCATATATATATCATTTGAAAATAACACGATCAACAAGTTACATGGCTGAATTTTATTAAACTAATATCAAAAGTAATTAAAGTGCATAAAACATATCTAATGAAGGCATGGGAGCTCATTCTTCAGTAGAGGAAGAGAAATAAACATGAGAGCCCTATAAAATGATAAATAGTATCAAAAGCATATTCAAAGATATATGTAACAGAATAGAGAGTGTAATATTATTTGGGGGTGGAGAGAAATTTATTTCAAAAAACTTCACTACAATTAGTTTTATTAGCACCACGCTCTAACCAACTGAGCTAACAGGCCAACTGCTACAATTAGTTTTAGGAGATAGATTCCTATAGTGAGGAACACAGGAAAATGGTAGTAGGTTATATATAGCTCTTGTGAATTCCAGTTGTATGGTAAGAAACTGATTGGAGTTTATCCTTATAAATATATGCTATTTTTATGAGGTATAAACCTCTTGGTCAGTCTGAGAAGAACAATAGTCACAGACTCACTTTCCAGTAGTTATTAAACATTCCACTCCTATCTTAAAATTGAAGTAGAATTCGCTTAAAATATTATATTAGGGTAAATACCCAGTAGTGCAATTGCTGGGTCATATGGTAGCTCTATTTTCAACTTTTTGAGGAACCAAAGGAGTATGTGCACCCCGATGTATATACCAGCAATGTCCACAATAGCCAAACTATGGAAAAAGCCAAGATGTCCATCGATAAATGAATGGATAAAGAAGATGTGGTATGTGTGTGTGTATATATATATATATATATATATATATATATATATGTATATATATATGTGTATATATATATATATATATGTATATATATATGTGTATATATATATGTGTGTATATATATATGTATATATATATACATATATATATAAAATATGGAATATTATGCAGCCATCAAAAGGAATGAAATCTTGCCATTTGCAATGACATGGATGGGATTGGAGGGTATTATGCTGAGTGAAATAAGTCAATCAGAAAAAGACATGTATCATATGATCTCACTGATATGAGGAATTCTTAATCTCAGGAAACAAACTGAGGATTTCTGGAGTGGTGGGGGGTGGGAGGGATGGGTGGCTTGGTGATAGACATTGGGGAGGGTATGTGCTATGGCGAGCACTCTGAATTGTGTAAGACTGTTGAATCACAGACCTGTAGCTCTGAAACAAATAATCCATTATATGTAAAAAAAAAAAAAAAAAAAAGGAA
>NC_058404.1:178970981-179015391 GCF_002201575.2 Neomonachus schauinslandi
AAAAAAAAAAAAAAAAAAAAAAGGAAGATAGCAGGAAGGGAAAAACGAAGGGGAGGAAATCAGAGGGGGAGACAAACCATGAGAGACTATGGACTCTGAGAAACAAACTGAGGGTTCTAGAGGGGAGGGGGGTGGGGGGATGGGTTAGCCTGGTGATGGATATTAAAGAGGGCATGTACTGAATGGAGCACTGGGTGTTCTATGCAAACAATGAATCATGGAACACTACATCAAAAACTAATGGTGTAATGTATGGTGATTAACATAAAATAAAAAAAAAATTATACTAGTTTGAGGTGTGCAGCATAGTGATTTGACATTTATATATATTACAAAATGATCACCGTGAAAAATCTAGTAACTATTTGTCACCACACGCAGTTATCACAATACTATTGACTAGATCCCCTATACCGTACTTCACATACCCATGACTTATTTATTTTGTAACTAGAACTTTGTACCTCTTAGTTCCCTGTATCTATTTTTTTCTATATTTATTTGACAGAGAGAGACACAGTGAGAGAGGGAACATAAGGAGGGGGAATGGGAGAGGGAGAAGCAGGCTTCTCGTGGAGTGGGGAGCCTGATGCAGGGCTCGATCCCAGGACCCTGAGATCATGACCTGAACCAAAGGCAGACACTTAACCAATTAAGCCACCCTGTTCTCTGTATTTATGAATCTGTTTCTGTCTCAGTTTTTGTTCATTTTTATTTGTTTTTTTTAGATTCCACATATAAGTGAATCCATATGGTATTTATATTTTTGTATCTGACATTTTTCACTTAGCATAACACTCTCTGGGTATATCCATGTTGTCACAATGTGGTAAATCACACTGATTAAGACTTCATTCTTTTTATGATTGAGTAATATTCAATTCAGCGTACATGTGTGTATACATTATACGTATATCCTTATTGGATATATCATTTACAAATATCTTCTCCCATTCACTTGGTTGTATTTTCATTTTATTTATGGTTTCCTTTGATGTGCAATATCTTTTTATTTTGGCATAGTGTCAGTAGTTTATTTTTGCTTTTGTTTCCCTTGCCTGAGAAGACCTATCCATAAATATGTTGTTAAGGGAAATGCCCAAGAGACTATTGTCTGTTTTAAGAGTTTTATGGTTTCAGGTCTCATATTTACGCTTTAATTCATTATGAGTTTATTTTTTATATGGCATAAGAAAGTGGTCCAATTTCATTCTTTTGCATGTAGCTGTCTAATTTTTCCATCATCATTTATTAAAGAGGTTGCCTTTCCTCCATTTTTGCTCCTTTGTAATAGATTAATGGGCTGTATATAGCTGGGCTTATTTCTAGACAGACCCTCCATTCTGTTCCACCGGTATGTGGATCTGTTTTTTGCCAGTACCATACTGATTTGATTTCTGTAGCTTTGTGGCATAGTTTGAAAAGAGAAAGCGTGATACTTCCAGCTTTGTTCTTTTTCAAGATTTCTTTGGCTATTTGGGGTCTTTTGTGCTTTTATAGAAATTTTAAAATTATTTTTCTTATTGGTGAAAAAATGCTCTTTGTATTTTGATAGAGATTGCATGGAATCTGTAGATTGTGTAGTATGGATATTTTAACAATATAAATTCTTCTAATGAGCACAGTGTATTTTTCATTTATTTGTGTTGTCTTTAATTTCTTTCATCAACATCTTATAGTTTTTAGAGTACAGGTCTTTCACTTTATTGAAAAAATTTATTTCTAGGTATTGTTTTTGATGCGATTGCAAAGGTATCATTTTCTTAATTTCTCTTTTGGACAGTTTGTTATTAGTGTATAAAAATGCAACAAAATTCTGTATATTAACTTTGTATCCTGTGACTTTACTGAATTCATTTATTAGTTCTAATGGTTTTTTGATGGAGTTTTTAAGGTTTTCTATATACAGAAGTATGTCATCTGCAAATAATGACACCTTTGTGTCTTCATTTCCTATTTGGATGCCTTTTATTTCCTGTCTGATTGGTGTGACGAGGACTTCCAGTACCATGCTAATTAAAAGTGGTGAGAGTGGGCATCCTTGTCTTGTTCCTTATCATAGAAGAATAGCTTTCAGCTATTGAGAATTATTGTAGTTGTGGGTTTGTCATATATGGCTTTTATTATGTTGAAGTATGTTCCCTCTATACCCACTTTGTTGAGAGTTTTTAATCATAAATAGATATTGAATTTTGTCAAATGCTTATTCTATATCTATTGAGATGATCATATGATTTTTATCCCTCATGTTGTCAATGTGGTATATCACATTGATTAATTTGCAGATATTGAACTACATTGTCCCTGGAATTAATCCTACTTGATCATGGTGTATAATTGTTTAAATATATTATTGAATTTGGTTTGCTAATTTTTTGTTGAGGATTTTTCCATCTATGTTCATAAAGGACATTGGCCTATAATTTACTTTTAGGTGGTATTTTTGGTTTTCATGCCAGGGTAATGCTGGCTTTGTAGAATGAATTTGCAGGCATTCCTTTCTCCTCAATTTTTGGGAATAGTTTGAGAAGGATAGGTATTTACTGACCTTTAAATGTTTTTTAGGGGGCGCCTGGGTGGCTCAGTCGTTAAGCGTCTGCCTTCAGCTCAGGTCATGATCCCAGGGTCCCGGGATCGAGCCCCGCATTGGGCTCCCTGCTCGGCGGGAAGCCTGCTTCTCCCTCTCCCAGTCCCCCTGCTTGTGTTCCCTCTCTTGCTGTGTCTCTCTCTGTCAAATAAATAAATAAAATCTTTAAAAAATATGTTTGTTAGAATTCACCTGTGAGGACATCTGGTCCTATTTGTTTTTTGGGAGTTTTTTTTTCATTACTGATTCAATTTTATTGTTAATAATTACTCTTTTAAGATTTTCTATTTGTTCCCCCTTTAGTCTTGAAAGATTTTATGATTCTAGGAATTTATCCATTTCTTTTAGGTTTTCCCATTTTTCTTGTTGTGCCCCCCCCCCACTTCATTTTTATGAGTCAGGCTAAGGGTTTATCAATTTTATTTATCTTTTTGAAGAACCAGCTGTTAATTTTATTGATCTTTTCAATTATTTTACTCCTTATTTCATTTATTTCTGCCCTAATCTTATTTTCTTCAACTAACCTCAGGCTTTGATTGTTCTTGTTCATTTAGGTTAAACTGAGACTTTTCTTGTTTCTTGATGTAGGCCTGTATCACTCTAAATTTCTCTCTTAGAACTGCTTTTCTGCATCCCATAGATTTTGGACCAGTGTGTTTCCATTTTCATTTGTCTCAAGTCTTTTTTGATTTCCTCTTTGATTTCTTTATTGACCCATTGGTGGTTTAGTAGCATGTTGTTTAACCTGCATGTGTTTGTGTTTTTAAAATTTGCTTTATGTAATTGATTTCAAGTTTCATACCATTGTGGTTAGAAAAGATGCTTGATATGATTTTCACCTTTTTAAATTCATTGAGACATATTTTGTGGCCTAACATGATGTATCCAGGAGAATGTTTCATGAGCATTTGAACTGAATGCGTAGTCTCTTCTTTTCCTATGGGATACTCTGTGTATATCTAAGTCCTATGTGTCCTTTAATGCCATAGTTTCCTTATTGATAATCACTCTAGATGGTCTATTCACTTATGTAAGTGGAGTATTAAAGTCCCTTACTATTATTGTATTACTGTCAATTTTTCCTTTTATGTCTGTTAATTTTTGCTTTAAATATTTAGGTGCTTCTAGGTTGGGAGCGTAGATATTTAAAATTGATATATCCTCTTGTTGGATTGATTCCTTTGTCACTATGCAGTGCCATTATTTGTCTCTTGTTACAGTTTTTGTTTTAGTGTCTATTTTGTCTAATATAAGTATTACTACCGCACTCTGTTAGATCATGTGCACTGAGAACACTGTAAGAATAAGCTCTGTCTTGAGTAATGTGACATGTACACAGGGAAAACTATAGATTGTTTATTTCCTGCTTATCCTATGAAACACTTGCTCTATTTGAGATTAGAAAAACCTGAGGTTTGGTGAATACAGGACATAAAATAAAACTGTTCAAAATATTTATTATTTATCATAATCAGAAACAGAAGGATAGAGGAGGGATAAACATGTGGGCTTTGGAGCCAGTTAGATTTGATGAATCCTGGCCCCATTACTTCCTGGCTGTGTGATTTTAGACAAATTACTTAATCAGGACTGTTTCTCTATCTTTCAAATAGATTAAAAAAAATAGCTCTAACTTAAAGTTATTATGAGTAACGATGCATATCTCTAGAGTCCAAAAAGGTCTCATAATAAAAAAAATACTTATTTAGTGACACTTTATTTATTGTAAGTAGTATGACTATTAATATGTTTTATAACAAAAGAATCAATATGTTTGATTACAAGATATTACTCCCTACCTCTGTGTTAAGCTGGTCTTATGGTTCATTATACATGTACACACACACACACACACACACACGCATACACTACCATTCTAAACTCTAAAATTTCTAAAGTCCAAAGCCCCCAGGAATTTCAAATAAATAAACACATATATGACCTGTAGGAGTCTGGAATAAATTATTGTAGACTTGCAATAATCAACTTTAATAATAATAATTTGATAAAAAGCCTGAAAGATACTATTCTAACATTCTCCAAGTACTCTAGGCCAGACTCTTCTCATGACAATCCAGGGCATGGGATCAGTTTCCATACACATTCTGAATAGATATGAGTGTAAAGCCTGGGGTAACGACACATCAGATTACATAATAAGAGAAGAATCCAACATTTCTTTATTTGCATCTAAATTATAAAGCTTTTTAAACACAGACTCTTACAATTTCAGAAATCAAAATGTATAAAGCTTTGTGCTAGTGAAATGGAAACACTCAGGCTAGCGTGATTTATTTTGTTTTACTTGAAAATGCATGCATTCTGAGCTACCCTCTTTTTTCTTTCCTAAATATATGATTTTCTTGGCACAATTACAGTGATGAAAATTTTATAGAAAAATCTCTTCCCTTCAAAGCATTCTATTAATTATAATCACACTCCAAAAATGTTAAAAAGGGAGTGCATTAGGATTTTGGAGATATCTACCAACTTTTTCAGCAAGGTGAAGTGTATCAGTGTCTCTATTAGTTTGGCTGCAGCTATAAATATTAATATCCATTTTAGTAACTCCTTGCTATAGTAAGCAGATACACAATTACCTCAGTAGTTTCATGACTATCTTAAACCATCATTGCCTTTAGTACACTTATTATTTCACATTTTGTATTTTAGGACTACATCTTGATATTCAAATATTATTTTTTTAATAAGGGGATGAAATACATTTTCATGCTTATGATCAAACTGGGAGGAATATCGAAGACAGAAAATTACTCATAACCAAGATATGGTATTTGTTAAACATTTCAAACTGGATGCCAATGGTTCATTTGTAACCAATAGTATATCTTTGGTATAGCACTATTCCCTCCTTTTGCAAAGAAATCACCTTTCTGTGATGTGATAAAAGGTTGTTTGTTATATCTAATTGAAAGATACAGATTTCAAGCTGTGTGTAGGTGATACACGAAATTTTCACTCCTGCTGATGAGCACATTGACTGCTGTGTAATTCTTTAAATTGCTTCAATCAAACCCATGCTGTTTGTGCTTTTAATTGATTGAATTAAAACAGCATTTTAAAGTTTAAATCATTCCATTAGACGGGTCTTTTTGCTTATTTATGCTCAAGATGTGTTGTGGCTTTTTAAGTTGTGAAGTCACACCAAAGGGCCAGGTGGTACATCAATTTATTTGGCAGCAAGGATAAAATGTAACATCATCACAAATAAAAAAAGGACACTCCTATTTTTGGGTGCATATTGGAACTTTCCGGGAGGAGATGAATAGAGGTGTCTACTTTCCCTACCTCTTTCCAGCTGTACAGATAACCGGATGTCATGGTTCCCTGATGAAGGGAGAGTCCTACTGGAGTCACAGAAATCATTGCTGATCAAAAATTTCCACAGTAGACATGCAATTAAACTTGGGGACCGTATAGACATACATGGCCTGGAACTAAAGCCTCACATTCTCATCTCAAAGCACATGCCAAATGCATGGTAGGGGGAGGGTGGGTATGGTCCACAATGGCAGCAACATGTAGGTGCCTTGTCTATAAGGAATTCAAAAACTATAACCAAGCTCTAAACATTGCCCATCATTATTCCATGACCATACACTAGTGATTCTAAATAATATTAGTGATAAAATTGTCTCCTAAGAATATTTTCTGAGGCTGAGTTCTAAATAGTTGCTGTGGTTATTGTAAATTTTAAAAATATATATGTAAACATAAAATTAGCCTATGCTTTATTACTACTCTTTAATTAATATTCCATGATTCATGTAAGTTAATTCAGGGAATCTCCAGTTATACAATTGGCTCATGACACATTTGGGCTCAGTTACACACATTTATTTAAAGACTCAGTAACAGCTTAGAATCATTCATGGTTGCTTTGAATACAGTTCTTGTCTCCAATCCTCATGCTACTCCATACACCTGTGTTTAAATAGCAACTTCAAAATAAATCATGATAGCACAGGGAATATAATAATGAAGAAATAGAACTTTGTTTACTTCAATTCTGTCATTCTATGTGACCACATGAAGTTTTTATTTGTGTTTAAATTTTAACTCAGAGAAACAGTACAAAATTTAAGATGTTGTGTTTTTTGTTTTGTTTTTATTGAAGTACTGTTGGGATGCAATATTAGTTTTAGGTGTACAACATAGTAATTTGACAGGTCTATACATTTTGTTATGCTCACCACAAGTGTAACAACCATCTGTCACCATACAATACTATGAGAATACCATTGACTATATTCCTTATGCTGTGTCTTTTACCCTGTGACATTCACTTTCTGAGAACCTGGATTTCCCACTCCCCTTTACTCATTTTGCCCATCTTCCAAACCCCCTCCCCTCTGGCAACCAGCTTGTTCTCTGTATTTATGGGTCTGTTTCTGCTTTGCGGTTGTTCATTTGTTTTGTTTTTTAGATTCCATATATAGGTGGAATCATATGGTATTTGTCTTTCTCTGTTTGGGTTATTTCACTTAGCATTACCCTTTAGGTCCACCCATGTTATCAAAAATGGCAAGAACCCATCCTTTCTTATGGCTAATGTGTGTGTGTGTGTGATCCATTCATTTATTGATGGATACTTGGGTTGCTTCCAATATCTTGGCTATTATAAACAATGCTGCAATAAATATGGGGTGCATGTATCTTTTCAAATTAGTATTTTTGTTTTCTTTGAGTAAATACTGGATCATAGGTATTTCTATTTTTAGTTTTTTGAGAAAACTTCATACTGTTATCCACAGTGGCTACATAAGGTATATTATTTTTGTTTGATAAGTCATATTGTGGAGTGCCTGTATGACTCAGTCAGTTGTGTCCAACTGTTGGTTTTAGCTCAGATCATGATCTCAGGATGGTGAGATCAAGCGTGTGTTGGGCTCCATGCTCCGTGCAGAGTCTGCTTGAATTCTCTCTCTCTCCCTCTGTTGCCCCACCACCCGCTTGTGTATGCACATGCTCTCTTTCAAATAAATTAATTTTTAAAGATAAGTCATATTGTAGTTCATGCATGAAATATTTCATTAAATTTGAAAATATCTTTTAAAATGAGATTTATCTTTTTAAATTAATTGTTCAACTAAACAATTAAGGAAACAATTTTTATTGATATACTAATTAATGAAAATAATTTTTTCATATGGAAGAAAAGGACTTTCCAAGATGATCTTCTCTGGGTGTCAAGTACTCTATGTACATTGTCTCAAGGATGGAAATGGATCAAAAAATTGCTTAGAAAATATCACTTTCTAAAAGAGTCTCAGGGCCAGTTAAATGTAAATTTTACATTTTAATCATTATATCTCACTCAAATGTAGAATCTAGAATGAATTAAAAACAATATTGTGAAAAATAAAATGTGTATTTAATAGATAAAATGTTACAGAATACCTTTGTGACATAGGGGTAGAAAGTATTAAAAAATTCACATACAAAAACCATAAAGAAAAAAAAAAGGTTAAATTCTACCTCATATGATTAAGCATTTTTTTGCCAAATAAAGGACACTATAAATAAAGATAATAGGTAGATTACAGAATGGAAAAAGATTTTTTCAATCTTTGAAACTAAGGAAGAATCAGGATTCAACAATCTTCCTTCAAATAAAAAGTCAAAAGACATCAGTCTCAATGGACAAATAGAAAAAGTTATGAACAGGGAATTTAGAAAAGAAATTTTAAAAATGAATAAAAAAAGAAATTTAAAAAATGCTGGCAAGTATGTTAGGAGATGGCCTAAATCATTACTAATCAGAGAAATGGAATTAAACCATGATATCACTTAAATCCTATTATATTAGTACAATTAGAAAGTATCATACTACAAAAGACTCATGAGGATAAAGTGATATGGCAACCCCTTCATATGGGAGGGCAATTCAGCATTTCTTAATTAAGATATTTTATATATGTGTATTATATGTGTATATGTATATTATATATGTGATATATAATATACATACACATACCTAATTTACAGTAATGCATGAAAGTGAAAAGCATTTACCTATTAAACACAATAGAATAATTTCTTTATGGGGGTAGAGAAATTAGAGTAAATATTTGGTATAGTTTATTTAGTTCATGTTCATTATATACAATGCCATAGATTTTGGCTTAGTTTATCAAGAGAGAAACTAAAATCATACATCTTCTAAAATAATTTTCATGTAATTGTTTTTCAGATTGCATAACAATTAAAATTACTCAATGTTGCATTTTTTTTTTTTAAGATTTTATTTATTTATTTGAGAGAGAGAATGCGATAGAGCATGAGAAGGCGGAGGGTCAGAGGGAGAAGCAGACTCCCCGCTGAGCAGGGAGCCCGACGCGGAACTCGATCCCGGAACTCCGGGATCATGACCTGAGCCGAAGGCAGTCGCTTAACCAACTGAGCCACCCAGGCGCCCACTCAATGTTGCATTTTAATCTATCTAATATTTGAAATTTTCTTCCCACATAAGCATTAAAAAATGGTGATAGAGTAGAAGTATTAATAAGCAAGAGAGCACAAAGATTCCACATTTCTGTACCCTTAACCAGGAGATCTTGAGTACAAATTACCAAGGGAGACATGCATAGGGAAATGTTCTGGAAACTATCCATTGTTTATTAGGTTATAGCAACATGTCTCAAAGTGACAACTGCTATTTTATCTCTATGTAACATCTAAATTTTTGTTCAACATAAACATGAAGTAAGTGCTGATTGGGGTAGAGGCATGACCCCTGAACATAGAGTTCTTTCAGAAAACATTTGGGGAATCCTATTAATTAAATCTGTGATATAATTAGAAATTTGCATTGCATATAAACATGCTAAAGACTTAATTGTCCTTAGGTACTGGAACCTGTTAAACAAACCTTAACATTGTGTTTCTCAAATGTTGGTATATAACACATCACCATCCCTTTTTATTTCATTTCACTTGAAAATTGCATCAATATCCTGAGAAACAAGTGCTTAAGAAAACACTACTCTTAGTGGTTTCCTATCTCAGTGAATTAAGCCAGACTAACACACCTATAAGGATTCCATTTATACCATATGCAAAAGGCTTCTTAATTCCTCTCATCCCAACAAATATATGCAGATAACATTTTGAATTATGACTTTTAGCTTTTTCTTTTCTCATTTCTTTGTCAGTGACTATTCTCCCAGTCAGATGAGGACATCTGCATTACTTTTTGAAGAATGAGGATATTTCTGCATAGGCTCTTAAATTCCTCCCCAGACACAGAAATTATGAGAGCCAAAATATTTACCTTGCCGAATTCAGACTTAGAGATAAAAAAGGCTCAAACAAAACAAAACAAACAACAAATAAAACAAAACAAAACCCTAAATAAAACCAAAGGTAAAGCTCCAAATGAAGCTGAGATACAAAATAAGGTTCAAGCCATAACAAACTACTGAAGTCATGTAGAGAAAGAACCAGACTACCCCAAACCTGGAGAAGACTAGACAGTATGATCCTGTATGAGAAGACAGGAAAAAAGTGTGACATAGTAGTTGTTAAAACCCCAAATGAGATTACTGGTTGGACCCAATGTGAGGGACTTAGATCTGGGAACCACATCAAGGGGATGAGGACAGCACTACACTGTGTACTGACTGTCTGTCACAGTATGTTTTGCCCTGGGAAACCCTCAGGAAAGGAACTGATCCAATGCTCCAGCCATCTGTAACAACGTGAGTGAGCAGTGCACACCACATGTCCTCCTTTGGCATCATCTTCCAGCAATTTTCTATCAAAAGTGATGTCCATCTATGTCCTAAGACTTTGCTGAGGTCCATTAAATTGTCCAGGTTTGCACTTTTCTTTTCAATACCTAAATTGTACTCTTCTAGAGAAGTGAGGGTTATAGAAAAAAGAAATCAGCCCCTTGGTGAAAGTGCACCCATTACCTACTCTGTGACGTGTACAATGTAGTGTAGAGGCACATCTTAGGAAACACAATCATGGGAAAAGCTCTTCAATCTAAGGCCTAGAGTAGTTACACTGATTCCTTTACTTTTTTTTTTCTTACCCCCAGAAATTTCCTTGTTCCTTATACTCCTATCAGAGATAAGGGAGACTCAAGATTTTAAGGAACGGAATGGGCTCCCAAGAGATAAGACCAATAAAATACAATCTAAAGATACCAAAAGTCAAGAGAGAGAGAGAAAAATCATAAAGTATACTTTAGCTTTGTGTTTGTTTGTTCTTCTTCTCCCAAGAAAATTTTCACTTTAGAGAAGTGAAACTATTATTTTTAGTCCTTGACTTTACTTATCAAAGAGATTTAATGTGTCAAAAGTGAAAGGGATTGATCTCCCCCTAGACAGAATACAGTGTATAAACTAACAGATAGCTATTATTTTAGGATGGACTTAAACCCCCAGAGGTATAAAATATTTTATTGCAGGCAAACTGGAGGAAAAAAGAAGTGGAGGGAGGGGGAAAGATGAGGAAGTGAAAAACAAACCAAAAACAAAAACAAGATCTCAGAAAAGCAAATGCTAAAATTATTATTAGAGGTAAATTTGATTTGGGTTTTATAAAAAACAGCAGAATCTAACCACAGTAGACTTTTGAACAATGTCGGGCTTAGGGGTGCTAACTCCTCAAACAGTCAAAAATCCACATCTAATGTTTGACTCTCCAAAAAACATAACCACTAATAGACTACTGTTGACCAGGAGACTTATCGATAACACCTGAAACATATTTTGTATATTATATGTATTATATACTGTATCCATATAGTAAGATAAACTAGAGAAAAGAAAATGTTAAGAAAATCGTAAGAGAAAATACATTTACAGTGCTGTATGGGATTTATTGAAAAAAAAATCCACCTGTAAGTGGATCCTTGCAGTTCAAACTCATGTTGTTCAAGGGTCAACTGCACTAAACATCTTGAGCTTCTCAAATCTATTTTACTATTTTTATTGCTGTTGCTGATATCTCCAAAGCACCTTTTCAGTTTCAAAAAGATATTGAAACATAATGGTTGCAAAGTCTGGGAGGAAATAATACAATCGAAGCCAACCTCATGTTTGGCGATATCCCACCACTGACAGAAGAACTACTGGAGATAGCTTGGCACATTTAAATTTATATTTTTATGATATACAAATCAAACTTTGGAAAGAGGGCAACAATATTTTACAATTCTTACATCAGGAGGAAGAAAGGAAACACTGGCACCAATACTTGGTTTTAAAATAGTAGTTGCTATGACTACTTAAATCCTGTCTTAAGGTGACGTCCTTTTCTTTAATGAATTTTTTTACAAGTTTAGTTGCCCTAACAACAGGACTCACTTAAGCAGCAAATTTAATGAATTTGTTTTTGTGTCCAAGGGGCTTCTGTCCCTCACTATCTACATGTTCTTTCAGCCATGAATACAATGACATGAAGCATAGGTGTTGAAAAGTGTTTGAAATAGACTATTTTAGAATAAACAGCAGGAAACATATGATGGATGCCCTAATCTCCATTTTCCTAGGAGAAAAATCAATGGATTTTTTTAAAACTTGGAATTGCTAAAAGATATTTATAAAGTCATTGAATATTATTTGATGAAAAAATACTTCTTGGGTTGGATTTCATATACTTCCATGCATTTGGTTTTTTTTTTAATTTAAATTCAATTAGCCAACTACATCATTAGTTTCAGATGTAGAGTTCAATAATTCATCAGTTGATGACACCCAGTGCTCATCATTTGTTTTTAAAATTTCATATCGGTGTTATAGCAGAGGCTTCGAAAAGTAGCACATATTTTGTTTTTATAATTTCAAGTTCCTGATGCATTTAATTCTGTTGTCTAATGTAGACCTTATACTTATAGTCAAGAAACAAAAACAATCTTACCCATTAACTATTATGATTGAGAGTTTAACAGCTCAAACTATCTCATATAGTCACTGAATATATGTGTGTATGTACATACATGCTTATTTTTTTAAAGATTTTATTTATTTGAGCAAGAGAATGAGCAGGGGGAGGGGCAAAGGGAGAGGGAGGAGCAGACTCCCGCTGAACAGGGAGACTGACTCTGGGCTCCATCCCAGGACCCTGGGATCATGACCCGAACTGAAGAAAGATGCTTAACTGACTGAGCCACCCAGGTGCCCCATACATGTATACTTATTATTCAGTTACACAAGAACAATCAAAAACCTGCAGTTGGAACTATAAATTGATACAACTGTTTATGAGTACATTTTACAATATGCATAATAATAATTTCAAAGCAGTTCTAATGTTGGGATTGTCTCCTTAGGAAGGTGTTTGTCACAGTATCATTTATGCATAGGAAAACTCTAAAAATAAAGTAATTGCTTATCAATTGAAGATTGGTTAAATATATTGCATACATCTATAATGGGATACTGATGAAGTTTTAGAATATAAGTGAGGTCCGGAGCTGACGACCAAGAAAGAATTCTTAAGACTTCTCTGGTGCAAAATGGTGGTTTATTAAAGTATGGGGACAGGACCAGTGGGCAGAAAGAGCTGCTGCCCTGCAGTTGTGAAGGGTGGCTGATTATATACTTGGGACTTGGGGGAGGTAAGGAAAAGGGAGGTTTCAAGAGGATTTTTTATGTTAAAGAAGACTCGCAGGATACCAGAGGCCTTGCCATTGTCAAGTTAAGGTTGTTTTTCCTTCTATTAAGACATTAACAGTAAGACAGTTGGGAGCTTCCTGGAGGAACATTACACTCTGCCTGCTTCAAGTATCTGTCAGTGAGCTGCAGATTATAAGGACATTTAATTGTATCTACATTCCCTTCTGGAAGCTAGGCCATTGATAGAAATGCTTTGTTTTTGTAGATTGCTAAGACATTTGTAAACTGAGGGAGACTCCTGTCTTGTAGAATTGTGATCTCTATAAGTTAACTATTTGTATTTCCTTTAGAGCAGCCAGGAGTGCCTGAGGAATGTCACATAAATCCAAGGGTGGGGCGGGGGGGTTGTGGGTGTCAGCTTCTGCTTTGTCCTCAGCTTGCCTTCTGTTCCCTCATCAATACTATATAGCAAAGCCTTTATTGACATCATTGCTGAAACTCCATTATTAATGAAAATATATCAGTTACATGCCATTTAATGAAAAAGTCAGGTTAATAAAAAGTGTTTAGGGTATGTTCACATATATGTAAAAAAAGGGAGTATATAGGTATATTTGTGGACTTTTTTAATTAGAAAATACAAATAGGTCAATATTTTAGTTTTTATGATGGTGATTTTAAATTTATATTATACTATGTGTCTATATTTTTAATGAGTAAACCTTATAATCAGACTAAAAAGTAAAGTTATTTAAATTTGGCAACATAAACAGGTATTTTAATTTTTAAAACTTTTGTTTGGAAAATATACATAAATCAAAATGCCATTTTTTACCAAGAAAATGATTCAGAAAAAAAAAAGCAAAGCAACAATTATATTTTTCTTATATTGGCAAGTTATCAAAATTTATGTCCTGAATCCATTTATTATAAATATTAGGGCAAAAATACAAAGTGAATATATAATTTAGTTATAATTATTAAATATAACTAAACTAAATAGTTAAATATAACTAAACTAATAGTTAAATATAAACTAAACTAAAGAATTTATTAGGGGCGCCTGGGTGGCTCAGTTGGTTAAGCGACTGCCTTCGGCTCAGGTCATGATCCTGGAGTCCCGGGATCGAGTCCCGCATCGGGCTCCCTGCTCGGCGAGGAGCCTGCTTCTCTCTCTGACCCTCCCCCCTCTCATGTACTCTCTCTCATTCTCGCTCTCTCAAATAAATAAATAAAATCTTTAAAAAAAAAAAAAAAAGAATTTATTAAAGGGGTAAAATGTAAAAAGAAAAAAAAGCTCTGAAATTTAATAACAGCCATGCTATCAACAGAATAGTGATAGTAAACCACACAGTAAGAAAGAATCAGAGAAAACATTTATGCATTCAATCTCTACTTGCATGAAAGTATTCTTTCCTTTCCTGATGTTGTTTGTTTATCCCTTATTTATTTAGCATAGAGCATTGGCAATTAGAAAATAAATGATATTTACTCCCTAGGGGGAATTCCAGAAGGGGAGCATGTATGTTTATACGTCATCAAACAAAACACAGTCTCTTACCCATCTTTCTCTTCCAGTGAACTCTAAGTTGCTCTAGGTCAAGAAGTACTTCAGATATTTCTTTATGACCCCAGATCCAAGACACTGCTAGGTATTTAGTAAATATTCTCTATCTGCTCTGAGTAAGGTGTGGGAGAAGAAATACACAGATAAGCACAGATTCTTTGAATTTCAAAACTGTGGAGCAAAAAACACTATGGAGGAGATGGCAGATGGAAATGAGAATATATGTAGTTTAGAGAAGGCTTTATCTTTTACTAATTCAATCACATTTGTTTCTTAAAATCATCCTTTGATTCTGCATCAAGGGTATTCTTTTTCATTGTTCAGTGTCCAGTCTGGGACACAACCAGTAATAATAGCTGGAAAAGGCTTGGAAAGGAATAAATGAATTGGCATGAAATTAATTAAATTTACTTATGATGGGAATTGGAGAAAAAGAGAGAAGTAAGAGGAATTATAGACCTTGAAAGAGAGAAGGCTGGATGGTAGTTAATTAATGGTCTTTCTGTGTTTAAACACCAGAATTAGGAAAATAGTTCTTTGTGCTTAGTAGAAAAGAGTGTAAGTAATGTTAAATAAAATGGCATTTTGAAAGATATGAAAACATTAGCATTCCATAAATAAAAGATGGTGGTGAACTTGAAGGATTTATAAAACAAAGGTATTTAAAGATGTTAATAATATCCACTACCCCCCCCCCCCCCGCTCTCCTCTTGTGTTGTACAGATTTCACAAATAACAGCCAAGTCTTAGTTTTTATGTTAGGAAAAAAAAAAAAACAGACATCAGTCTCTATTGGGAAAATATATATACCCAGAATTGTGCCATCTGATGAAAGAAATAAAAAATGGCCTCTTAATATTACAGCTTCATAATTAATTTATAAGCAGGTATTCTTTTAGTTTAACAAAGAAGATGATAATCGTTGATTGATTGAATTCTTTTTTTAAAGATTTTATTTATTTATTTGAGAAAGAGAATGAGAGGCAGAGAGCACGAGAGGGAAGGGGATCAGAGGGAGAAGCAGACCCCCCGCCGAGCAGGGAGCCCGATGCGGGACTCGATCCCCGGACTCCAGGATCATGACCTGAGCTGAAGGCAGTCGCTTAATCAATTGAGCCACCCAGGTGCCCGATCGATGGAATTCTTAAGGAGAGAGGCGGTTTAGCATAAAGTCAGATCTGGTTCTCCTATTTCTTAGCCGTGTAACCTTGGTCAAATGTTTTAACCTCTCTGTTCCTTGAGTTTCCTCATCTGTAAATGAGAATCATTGTTATACCTACTCCAGAGGTGATACATATGAATTCCTTAGAACATGGCCTGGGACAGGTGAAGTCAGTTGTCGATACATTACTGATTTTTATGACCATATTTCAGGCTTCCCCCTAAATACATTACATATAATTTCATGTACTTTATTCTGATACTACAGATGAGGGAATGGAAGCTGAAGTGGGTTGAATGATATGGGCAAAGTCACATACCATTAGGATAGCGGTAGAGTCTGAATTCAAGTCTTAAAACTTCACTCTTGGGGCGCCTGGGTGGCTCAGTTGGTTAAGCGACTGCCTTCGGCTCAGGTCATGATCCTGGAGTCCCGGGATCGAGTCCCGCATCGGGCTCCCTGTTCGGCAGGGAGTCTGCTTCTCCCTCGGACCTCTCCCCCCTCTCATGTGCTTGCTCTCTCTCATTCTCTCTCTCTCAAATAAATAAATAAAATCTTAAAAAAAAAAAAAAAAAAGAATAGGCTACTTTTGAGAGTAGCCTTTCAAATTTAAAAAAAAAAAACTTCACTCTTTATTTTTGTACAAGCATTTATCTGATCAATAGAATAAAGGATTTTTATGATATGTAAAGATTAAATAATGTCATGCCTGCCCTACAGGGCTCTGAATCACTGAGAAGCTTAAAATTATTACTGGGTAGAACTCAGTAAATATCAAATTCCTTCACATCTACAATTTAAGGCTTTACTTGATAAGCATTTATTTCTTTTAGAGGCTCTAGAAAAACAAATTTTAAAAAGAATGCTGCTTTTTGAAATGACCAAGTTAAACCTTTGATATGTCCATGACTGCTGTGTTACCAATGAAGTAGAGCAGATCAAAGTTACATCACCAAACATGGCATATTAACGAAATTTTAGTAAGCAGTTTTGGTTTGATGGCTGAGAAAAGTATTTCCTCATCTGCTGATATTTTGAAAAGGAAAAGGGATAAAGAGCAGGTATTTACTTGGGTAGGCCTTTCCATTTAAATCCTCTCCTCTCCTCTCCTTTCTTTTCTTTTTCTTTTTTTTCTGCAAAGTGTCCAACTTAGGGAAATAAAATCTGCAAACCAAAATTTCTCTGAGATCAGCTAAATTTGACTTAATCAAAGATGCATTATTGTCTGAAATGATACTGGAATTATTTTATTCCTGGAATCGATTAAGACTCCAATCCAGGCAAATGCAAAGAACTTCAACAACTTTATTCTTTTCACAAAGTTACCTCCTTTATCAACAGTAGGTTTAAGTTAGGCATATAGTTTTGTGGTGAGTAGAGCTGGTCAGTGTGATTGAATTACACATTTTGGTCCTATGGACCATTAATCATGTAATTTATATGTTATATTACATGTTATATAGATGATAGATGATAGATAAATAATGCAACCATGCTTAAAATAAAATTCACAGTATGTTCCACAGGAATAGGTTGGGAAGATATTTTTGTATATTTATTTCTTTGTGTTTTAGTCTAAATTGTTCAATAACAATGTACGCATTTTAAGCAGTAGTGCCAAGCACTCAGAAAGTAACATTTGATTGATTGATGCAATGACTAACTGACAGAATTATTTCTCCTTCATTCTTTGCCTACAATTATTAACACTTGTGCCCACACATACATTTGATTATAACATACATATTATTTTATGGTCTTTTTTTCAATTAATTATTCCACTCTAATATATAGAATTCTACATAATTATTTTTAAATTCAAACAATATTCCCTATTCTAAACATAACAGTATTTATTCGAATACAGTAGTCTTTTATTAATGAACACTCCAGTGGCTTTTTCTTTTGTCATTGCAAATAATGTGGCAATAAAGTTCTGGTACATATAGCATTATCAAGGGATATAACATTTTTGCTCAGACCTATTTGGAGCATTTTTGGACCAACTTTTAATCCCTTAGCAATCCTGCAATCTAAATGAATTAATCTGGGTCTCATTCCCTTCTCTTCAGCACAGAGTCCATGAAGGAGAACTCTGCAGTAGGCACATGACAGGACAAGTAGGGCTATAGGCAAATACTTTGAAGAAAGCTGCATGTTGATAAAGATTTACTGATATGGAAGAAGACTATGACTTTACTTAAAGCTCTTTAATGTCAATGCATTTCTCTTTGGTAAAAAATAAGGTGCATATAGGAATACTCAATATATTTTTAAAGAACATAAACATAAAATGCATGAATGTGTGAACTACATGAATTATAGAAATCCTGTTATTATCCAGAGAAGCAATCATACTCTCAAGCTGCTGAAGCATGGTATGATAAAAACCACATAAAATGTGTACTCTGAATTGGAACTTTAAATTCTCTGGGTTTCTGTTTTCATGTGAAAATAACACGAAATAATAATGTTGGTGCCAAGAATGGTATTTGGCATAGATTAGGCACTTGGTAAATATTTATTAGTGAATGTCTAGAGTACTCTAAGATGATGTGTTGAAAGAGTTAGAAATCCCAACACCAGATACTTATAAACTGCTAGCTCTTACTATAATAGCATATTATCATGAATTAGCTATTTGTAGTCATAGTGGTGATGGTGGTGGTGGTGGTGGTAATAGTAGTAGCAATTATGGTCCATATGCTATTTGTCTACAATAACAATATAGATGTGATTCAAAATTCACAGTACTCAAGCTTTTTATCTCAATGTATTCTCTCACTGATTAATTGATATGCAACATTTCAAAGAAAGAATCTTCTAAATTCTTGGCACTATGCCTCAAACAATAGACATATAAAGTAAAACATATGGTCTTTGCCTCACAATTTTATTTGTACTTCTCTGTTACTATCGTATGTCTACACGTACAATTCTTTGATTTCCTGTTCCATGAGTATCTTGTTGCTCACTTTTTTCCCCCCACTCTCCTAACACTTGTCTTCATTTGCTTTCTTATGCAGTCTGAAGTCCATGGGTCATAATTATCACTCTTCCATTTCCAACATCATTCCCTCACTATTTTCATTCTTCTTGTATTATATACACTTGACAAAACTCAACCACCATTTAAGAACTTGTTTCTTCATTTCTTAAGGAAAGCAGCAGAAAACTGTTGCAGTAAATCAAATGAACAAGACTGACAATAATGAAAATTGGTGGACATCAACTCTAAATGGAATCTTATTCTGCCTAGAAATATACTGTCCCCACTCACCTCCATCTTGTATTTGTCCTCCCCATCCCCCTCTTCTCACATGCAGTTTTGTCTCACATGTATTGGCAAGTCAGAAGACACAAATTGGAGTTTCTCTGTCTTCCCATCACCAAATCTGTGGTCCAAATTTTGTTTGTACCCATCCTTTTCCTCTTCCTTCATCTCACAATATCCCTTATGTTGTGAAATCATAGATTTCATTTAAGCTCTAAAGTATTCCTAGTCTTGGGGAGCCTGGGTGGCTCAGTCCTTAAGCATCTGCCTTCAGCTCAGGTCATGATCCCAGCATCCTGAGATCGAGCCCTGCATTGGGCTCCCTGCTCCGCAGAAGCCTGCTTCTTCCTTTCCCACTCCCCCTGCTTGTGTTCCCTCTCTCACTGTGTCTCTCTCTGTCAAATACATAAATACAATCTTTAAAAAAAAAAAATCATTCCTAGTCTTAAAATGTGGTCCAATAACTAACAGCAGTAACATCACCTGAGTGACAATTCAATTTGGATTGGAAAAATGGTTTATATCGTGCTTACATCAACATAATTAACATATTTTTAAACTGCCATGGATTATTGTGGGAGTTTTGCAGAGTAAAAATGTAATCCTTGAGGTTGTTAGACTTCAAAATAAATAACAATAAAAAATAGGTTAGGGCGCCTGGGTGGCTCAGTCGTTAAGCGTTTGCCTTCGGCTCAGGTCATGATCCCAGGGTCCTGGGATCAAGCCCCACTTTGGGCTCCCTGCTCAGTGGGAAGCCTGCTTCTCCCTCTCCCGCTCTCCCTGTTGTGTTCCTTCTCTCGCTGTGTGTCTCTCTGTCAAATAAATAAATAAAATCTTAAAAAAAATAGGTTAAAGGTCATAATTGTTAATAACTTGTTTCTTTGTATTTTAAATCAGAAGATTATATTAGGTCATTTTCTAAATCCATGGCCTTTAGGTTTTCCTGATCTGAAGCCCTGGAATTCTAAAGAAGACTAAAAAAGTGGCATACAAATTATTGATCTAAAGTGTAAGCTTCAGGAAGCCAGGTACTTCTCTGTTTGATTTGTTGCTCTATCTGCACCACCTAGAGTAGTGCCTTATGCATAGTGGGCATTATGTAGTTTCAAATGAAACTCTTTAAGAGATAGTTTAATAAAAAACACACACACACAAAAACAAGGTTTGAGTTGTACCTTTAGACTTAGATAAAAAGAGGTTGGTGAGGGTAACCCCTTCTGTTTCTCTACTGATAGTTCTTCCTTAGTAAAGAAAGAATGACATTTTTTTCAACACTTTTACCCATCTCTATTTTCCTAAGACACCTAAGGAGAAGTAATGATTTTTCCTAGTTATTGAAAAAGTGACATATTCTTGGCCATCTTTCTCTACTCACTTGGGTTTATGAATGAAAGGTCAATATTCTTGCATTGACATGGGTACTGATTTGAGCTCTCAGCTACTTTAGTTCTTGCTTTTCACTGGACCTGCCTGAGCCCAATGACTGTAAATTCTTGCAATTCATGTTTTCCTGTGAGTGGAACACTAGGTGAGATTTATTTCATCAGGCTAACCTCTTTCTTCATGTGGGTACATAAAATGAGATTGACCCTTGGATTCCTGGGTGTATCAGTGTAGAATAAAAGACAGGAGTCTAAGCAGTGTTCTTCCATCCAAAAGTTTACAGGGAGCTCTGCATATTGACTATTTACCTGATCCTATTAATTACATGAATATTTGGATTATCATTTCACTCACTATTTGATTTTTCTAATAGTTAGAATCCAGAGGAGAAAAGTGAGTGATGTGTTCCCAAAGTTTCCAACAAGTTCTATTATGTCTGTATTCATTTTGGAGACATAGCCAAGAATATACTCACTATAATTCTACATATGGGTACACTGGAATAATTCAAGTTGCTATATGGATTCTCTTTCTAACTTAGATATTTATGGATTTATTCTCTTTTGATTAGAGAAGAGGCTACCACAAGGGGACTGCTTTAAAGGATGTATTTTTCTCAAAAATATTCTTCTATTATATGACCCCTATCTCTGAAAGCATGTAGCAAGCAAAGCTCTACGATCATTAATGGCATCAGCATAGAGAGAGGAGATTATACAACCAGCTTCTATTCTCAAACTATATCTCTGTACTATCATTTCATTGACTTCACTGATAGAGGCCATTGTTGGTTTTAACATTAAATAGTCTTCTAAAATGGAGCAGAAAGAAACTAAGTGGCAGGAATGAAAATGTGTGTGGGGGGGGGGAAAGATAAACTCCAAGAATAGGGTCTTTGGATTCAACAGCATAAGTTCTAATGACCTGGAAATAATATTTAAAATGAAAAATAATATCAAGGAAATACCTGTACACTAGTTTTGACTGTGATTAGTTCTGAATGAGATCAATGAATAGACCGTTCCTCTTATGTTTTGTTTTTTTTTTTCTTAAGATTTTATTTATTTATTTGACAGAGAGAGACACAGCGAGAGAGGGAACACAAGCAGGGGGAATGGGAGAGGGAGAAGCAGGCTTCCTGCGGAGCAGGGAGCCCGATGTGGGGCTCGATCCCAGGACCCTGGGATCATGACCTGAGCTGAAGGCAGACGCTTAACGACTGAGCCACCCAGGCGCCCCCTCTTATGTTTTTATTACAACAGAGGAATCTCTCTTTAATGAAAGAAAAAAAAAATTACCTGTATCCTTTGTAATGGGTACATGAGAAAAACTAATGCCGTTGAGTATGCATGTAATTTTTTTTTTAAGATTTTATTTATTTGGGAGAGAGAGACACACTGAGAGAGGGAACACAAACGGGGAGTGGGAAAGGGAGAGCAGGCTTCCCGCGGAGCAGGGAGCCCAATGCGGGGCTCGATCTCAGGATGCTGGGATCATGACCTGAGCTGAAGGCAGATGCTTAATGACTGAGCCACCCAGGCGCCCCAAGTATGCATGTAATTTTGAAGTGACAGAATTTATAGGCACTTAGCCAAGTCTGAATGACAATAGGCAGCTCAGTACTTCCACATATAGTTATGTTATCAAGGTAGACTGACTTATTAGTCATGAATTTCATGCAGCAGAGAAAGAAAATGCTTAAATCAGAAAGTGAAGGTTAACAAAGTAAATCAAAGTAATGTTTTCTTAATATTATCAGTGTGTTTAGGACAATACCAAAATGTTACACTTAAAATCATGTATATATGAAGAGCTCCAACAGATTGAATATTGCACATAGCCAGAAACAGGCTCAATGATTAGCAAAGACCCAGTGACTTTATTAAACAAACCATGTAATTTCAAGTTTGTGACAATTGGTGAATGTCTTGTGGTCCAACAAGCATCCGAGCTGTGCAGGATGACAGGATTTAAGGCAGGCAAGGGAATTGCTATAATAAAGCCTCATCATTTGGCATACAGTAAAAGTAAACATGAATAAACTTCATTAAAAATTCTGTACTCCCAATCTGTACACAGCAGAGAGCAAAAGCTCAATCTAGGAATAGACAACTTGTTCCCACTGTAGATCACAATGGGACATTAAACAAACAGTAATGAAAACACCAACAATGGCTACAGCAGAGAAAGTAATGTGATGAGTGTTTCATAATGTGATAATGATTATAAAAATAAACATTAATAAAAACCCACACATTTACTAAATTAATAGTAGGAGAGAAAGCTATGTGAATCTGAGCAAAATCATATGGTTTGTATTGATGTTGCATAAAGAGTTGCAAATAAAAATAGTTTCCATATATGCATGCTATCTTGCACATATTATGTCTGTGATCATTTTCACAAAGATTCTACTGACTTGGGGATATTGAAGGGTTTGACAAGAAACAGGCTAAGGCAAATAGAAACTGAAAGCTTTAAGGAAAGATCACCAAGAAAGATAAGAGTAAAGCTGACAAACACCAAAATGTAACCCAGAAATTTGTGCCAGATTGCAAACATTATTTCTTGGTTTGTATGGCATGACAGTAGAGACAAGTTTTGTCACCTTGGACCGTCTGGATAGCATGGTCTAGTTATTCTCAATGGTAGTAGTAATAAGTATGAGCTCTGAGTTTTGAAAGGGTAATTGCTAGCAAGTGAGGAAAATGGAGTTTCAGGGAGAAATAAATCAGTTCACTAAGGCACTACTCAGCTGAAGAAACTTACTCTCCAAGAGGTAGGAGCATTAGTTATTTTGTGCACAACACCTGATATTAACATTCTCCCCATTTTTTTTAACTTGGCTACAATTCCCAATTTTATTGAGGGAATTACCTC
The DNA here is from genome assembly GCF_002201575.2 of Neomonachus schauinslandi. Taxonomy (NCBI): domain Eukaryota; kingdom Metazoa; phylum Chordata; class Mammalia; order Carnivora; family Phocidae; genus Neomonachus; species Neomonachus schauinslandi. The sequence goes on from NC_058404.1 coordinate 178,994,424, forward strand.
TCTGTTAGTGGTGTGTGATGTTGGAAGGCTGTGAATTAAATACCTGCCATGCACCTTAATCAGATACTGAGAACCTGATGTAAGCTTGTTAGATATGCAGAATCCTAGGCCCCACTCTACCTCTACAGGGTCAAAATCTATATTTTAATAAGATCCCTAGGTGATTCATATGCACACTAGAATTGAGAAGCACTGCTCTAGAGCAGGCCAATATAGCCAAGTTCCTAAATTCTATAACAAATGTTACAGAGTGCAGGCTGAGATATCCTCATTATCTTTAGAGGGGTGTGGGTTTGCTTCAACCTCAGTCTCCATCATCTACCTCTCTGTGTGCCTATCTGTTGTGACCATTCGTCAAAAACAGGATAAAGCTCCACTCAAAACTGGTTTTGGATCTTGAGATTGATGATGCCACACACACACCAAGAGGATGTGAAAAGATTTATTCGTCACATAATGAAACTTTCTGGGAATAGCAGGACAGCTCCAAACTGGTCTAGAAATGGCTTGAAATATCAGAAAAAGAAGACTGCCTTGTTGTGGTTGTTTGTTTGTTTGTTTGTCAGGGGATGGTGCTGGGGTGGGTCCCTAAGCAAGGGAAGGGGCTTGCGTGATTGGAACCTTACAAGAGGGTCAAAGGAGTGAGTATCAGTGTTTTTTGTCAGCTTTCTCAGATGTGAAGTAGAAGGGGAAAAGGTAGTGATGAGGCTTAAAAGCTGTCAACAAACAAATGTCAAAAAATGGAGTCAGGCTTTTTATTGAAATTCACTTCTGATGTTCAATGACTACAATTTACCATTTTTATTTAATTGAATTTCAAGCTGTTTAAGTAAACTATCATGGCTCTTTATGAGGACAGCTGCCTGAAACTGGTAAAAGAGGTGAAAGTTCTGCCAACCACCTTGTGCAAGAGCCCAGCATTGTGTATTCGAATTCTGAGAAGTGAAATGGTTGCCTTGGTCACTATAGTATCTAGGACTCTGAAATGGATAAGGAATGTCTTGATGAGAACTTGCATTTTGCCTCTTATAGGTATAGAGATATGCATGACCTTGATTTTATATTTTGGGTACTGCTGAAGTCAGAGATTCCCAGAGTTCTTTGTACCAAAGAGATAATCTTATATAAGAAATGGCTGTTGCTGTATGGGATTGATCAAACAGCCAGACCAGATGCATTAGCTCAGGAGTCTATAAAACAGTGCAGATTGAGTAGATTGTGGACCAGGGCATGCAGTACTAAGATGGCTGCCTAAAGTTATTCCGATTTTGCTGGACCTTGAGCCCTGTCTTTCAACAGGGCATAGTGAATAAGGGATGAAAAGAAGCAATATCCCACTGAGTCCTGACACATGTGATGGTGGCCATTATGTATAGACTCTCACTGTTCACTCTCTTGATCCCAAGTGACTCATCAGGAGCCATGAAGTCTAGGAGATGGATGATCTCCTTCAGTACTGTGATATCTGGCAAGAGACTGAGGCCAGAGGGCCGATATTTGGGCCTTTCCTATAGCAAACAGGTGTGGGTGGCTATGCCAAGCTTGCAAGGAACTGTTTTCATGACTGAAGACATGATGAACAAGTGGGTATGGAGGGTCACAGGCTCGGCCTATGAGAATCTCTGTTTTCAGGGAAACCCGGTATGTGGCAAGCAATTGCTGCCCTAATGGCACATGATATGGAGCTAAGGAGAGCAGTGGCATGTGTCAGAAACCTAAGAACCACTTATAGCCATATGGATGGCCCTGAATCTCCAGAAGGTGCGAAAAAAGGCTGCTAAAACCTCTACAATGAAGGAGTCTCTAAATGGCACCAATAGAAGTGCTTGTTGCATTTTAATTTAGACAGATTCTAGAAAAGTTTGTTGGAAAGAGCCCCATTCAAAATGAGGTAATTTGCAAATAACATCATAAATGGGTTTGAATAAAATCTGTAAATAAGGAATATATTGCATCCAGAAACCTAAAAGAAGTGGGAGCTGAGAGGGTCAATAGCTATTGCTCCATAGTGTTAGGGATGGAGTGGGTCCCTGGTTTACCAAATCATTTCTGGAAATTAGCTGAGATGGCACACTTTTGCACTGTGTGTGGGCAATGGTTTATCTTCTTTTTTTGAGAATGTATATCCTGAATAAGTATGTCAAATGAATCTCATATCATACCTGTATTCCTGAAGAAAGTTAGATGTGGTTCAGATCTTGCCTACAAAGTCTGTGTGCAATGTCTGGTTGTTGAATTACCTTATGGACAACCTTCCTTCCTTCCTTTCTTCCTTGGATGTTCTTGGATGACTTAGTCAAAGGAAGTGAGAAAATGAATAGGAGACTGAGGAAGTGATATACTGGATTTCTACTCGTCTGGACATATAAGAACATGCATGTAAAATATATAACTGTATGTCCAAATTTGAGGTACAGTTGATAAAGTATGTGTGTGTCTCATCCTCTTCTTTGGTGTAAATTCTACAAAGAGGGTCAGTATCTTACTAGACTACCATATTAGGCATTCAAAATACTTGTCCAAAAAATGAAGTTATAAATGTTAAATGAAAAAGCTTTAGGAAATGAGTTCTAAGTTCACTTTTTTATCATTATCCTTTAGATCTGGCTAATCTTATAAAAGTTTATTTTCCATAATAATCACCATCTTCACTAAAATGAAACTAAGGAGAAAGCACTTAGGAAATAAAAAATATAGTTTGTTATATATAAAAATACTTATATAAGTATGTATACTGTATATAAATGTAAACGTATATATATATATATCTCTAGTATCTAAAGTGAAAAAATACTACAACAACAAAGACAAACCATAGCATTTTTGCTTTTCCCTGTATTGATTTATGAAATTTTGCATAAGCTTCATCCTCATGATGGTGGAATCACTCAGAAATTCTATGCAAAAAAAGAAAATCTTTGCTGACGTGTAAACTTGTCCTTTTATTTGTCATCTTCTCTTTTCTTCATTCTTTACTATACACTTAGAAATACTGTAGTCATCTCTCTGTTAGGGAGCCTAGCAGGGATGTCAGGAATACTTTGTAAACAGATTTTCTTCGTCTCCTTTGGCTAAGATGTCTAATATTATATTTTTATTTTCCAAGTTTTAGCTCTGACATGAAATACCTGCTTGTACTACAAGATAGAAATTCTATTTCAAGTAAACTTTTCTCCTATACTATATTTTTAAATAAACCTATACTACAGAAGACGTTTTAAAGATACTATATGCACTCTGATGACTTTGCAATGACTTTCAGCTTCCTTGAGAAAGTCCTGGTTCTCAGGTATGATTTTCCTCACCTTCAAATTTATCTTCATCTATATGTGTATTACTTTCTTCCATTCTCAAAAGAAAGAAAAATGTCTATTTTATTTTTCAAAGAGGATTTCACCTCTATACAGACCCTGTCTTTTTTAGCTTCCTCAGCAACAATACTTTAATAATTAACAGCATTCTTTCCTGAGTTTATAATTCTCACTCTGTTGGACATTTCTCATCAGCAAACAAACATATTCAATCATGTAGGCCTTAAAAATAAAAGTAAACATGATACTTCAATTCCATTTGCCTCTCCAGATGTTGCCTATGCTAGCCAGTAAGTTCACCTCTATTCAGATTCTTCTTCCAGGCATGTAGTGGGGTTACCAATGAAATATGATGTACCTTACTTCTGAGCAGAAGCCTGTATGAGACATACCCCTCACATGCAAAAGGTGACAGTCCAGAAGACAGATGTTTGTCAGCCTAAGTTCCGACGTGATGATAATGTCGAGTAGATATCCTTGAGATGATCCTTGATTTGATATGAAAATAATGTGTGAGTAGGAATAAACCTTAATTTTTAAGCTATGAGATTTATAGTTTGCTGTTTTCCAAAGCATAACCTCTTTTATCCTGCTTAATATATACATTGATTCTTAGAATTGGAGTGCTAGCATAATAAAAACCTAAAATATAAGAGAATTTCTCACCATATGGTCAGCAAAGAGAAAACTGTTATTTTAAGGCTACAGAGATGGTTGATATATATTATATAGTAGCAAAATTTTTGATAAAATACCATTGGTTGTAATTTAGAAAGTAGACCATACATCTAGTAGATGTGAAAGTAGACTATACGTCTAGTAGATGTTAAAGTTAAAGGTTGATAAACTGAAGGAACCAGAGTGTATTTGTTACTCTTTAGCGTATTTAGCAAGGTATTACAAGAAGAGTAAGAGCTCAGAATACATTGGTCAGTCTTCAAGAACGAATAGAAGGGAATAAATTCCTAAAAATTTAGAGCCTTGTAATATTAAAAGAAAACTGTTTTTAGACATGAAATAGTAGGAAAAAAATAAAGAAACTTTGGAGGAACAAATAAAATGTAGATTTAAATTAAGCTTTGCAGGTAAAAAAAAAAATGTAAACAATTTTTGACTGATTAAATTGCCTCCAAGCAAAAACCAAATTAAGGAAATGACCATGACAGACATATTTAAAACCATCTGGATTAAACTGCATCAGGAAAACAATGCAAATTAAAATTGTGGCATCCGGTAAATATTTTCAAATGGACAGAATTCTCAGAAAACAGACTAAGGGTGTGCACCTGCCAAGCCTGATGAGCTCCAGGTATTTGGTAAGTCAAGGTGTTGAGAGAGAGAGAGTGCTCAAGAGAAATATAGGATATATGATATATATGTCTTGAAAAGTGGTCATGAATATTGACATATAAAAATGAAGCTGATTAGAATTAAATTGTTTAGAATTAACCATAATTTTAAAAATAATTTGTCAAAAACACAACCAGGTTGAACCATAAGAGTCAGCTGCTGTTTGAGACTTGAAATGAATCTTGGCGCCAAATATCTATGGACAGAAGGTAAGCTGAGAACTAACTATTTGCAGCATCCAAGGAGAGCTTATTCCCTGATATCTATTTCGACTGTGGCAAAGGAAGATGGTGGAAAAGGATAATTGGTTTCTGATGTGTCTCATTCTTCCATTTTCCAAAAAGGAATGTTTAATGTTATTTCCCAAGCCCTGTCCTCCCAATGTTTATTGGGGTATGTTTGTAGGGGCAGATAATACATTGATAGGTCCCCAAAACAAGAATAGCCACAGCCATGGTTTATCTAAAATTCACATCCATTATTCTAAAAGAAAAACCTTTTCGCTGAGAAAACTGGCACTTTTAGTTTGATGCCATGCTTAAATGGGATTTACGGCTGAGATGGGTAAACCTTGTTTTCAGGAATATTTGTTGAGCAGAATAGATTGCAATAGTTTTTATAGTTTCATAAATATTCCAGTCTTTTTCATTCTGAAAGAGAGTAAATTGCACTACCACCCCTTTGAATATAGGCATGGATGGACATTTGACTTTCTTTGGCCACCAAAATATTATATGGCATTTCTTATCTTGTGTCTTTTTCCCTGTCAGCTTTTGAAAAATGTAATTCATATGTGTTACTTCCAGATTTATACACAAACACACACACACACACACACACACACACATATTTTTTTGGTCTCACAGTGATCTGGCTTCTATTACTTCCACAACAGTAAAATCAGCCCATCAAGTTCACCAAAAACATTATGGTTAAATTCAACAGAGGCATCTTAGTTCATATCTTATTAACATAACTGCAGCATGATTTTATCAAAATTGTTTGACCTAAAACTCTTGCTTCCTTTGCTGGATTCCATGACACCATTGTGTTTTCATTCCATGCTTCCTCTTAGATCCTTTATCAACTTTCTCTTCCATTTCACATTCCTCAAATTTAGTGTTCACCAAGGTGCAAAAACTCTTTCTACCTGCTTCCTCTGGGAGAAGCATTCACCTCCAACAGTAAGAAATGCTGGGTAACTCCTAAATTAGTATGTCTAGTCCAAATCAATTTGTTTAGTTTCAGAAACTATGTCCACTGTTTCCTGAACATTATATGTCCATCAAGTTGTCAACCTTATCAGCTCATAAATATCCATGACTTTTTTCTCTCTACCACACACATCCAAATGATTACTAAGTGCTGGTTATACTCACTCTTTAATATGAACAGTCACCATATTTCTCTCTAGTCCCATTTCCACTATTTTAGTCTAGGCTCTTATCATTTCTCCCTTGATTTGCCAAACAGCTGCCTTACCACTTTGTTTCTGTTGTCATCCAGTTCATGTCCTGCACTGTAGTCCAAGTGGTCTTTCTAATGTAAAAGTTGGCACAAGTCACTCTTAAATTTCTTCAAAGGCTCCCTCTTTTGCAAGTAGGATTAAATCCATTCTCCTTATTGTACTTATAAAAATATCTTGTCTTTTTAAATTCCTTATCAAAATTCATCTTTCACATTTTCCTCTAGTAACATATACTCAATTCATACCAACCTGTTTATAATTCCCTAAACCATGCCTTCTTATTTTGCTACTCTTCTAATGCACTTTTTCTGCTGGGATATTATTTTTTCCTCACCTGAAAAGAACCATTTTATGACCCAAGTAACAACATAGTTTTTCCTCCCTGTTTTCCCCCATTGTACTCTGTACATCTTTATTATCTCATGGATCCTACCGTGTCGTCATCTGTAATTTTTGCGATTTCTGCCAATCTATTAAGTCTCTGGCTGTAGAGATTGATGTTTATGTTCCTTTGTATCCCTGGTATCTAGGATACCAAATAGTAAGTACTCAACATTCATTTATTAATAAAAATAGAATAGGATTCCTTGATGTGGAGGATTTCACTGTGTTCAAACCCACTCAGAGCTAAAGCTATATATTCATTGAATTGATTAACAAATATATAGTTATTCATCTCTTGGGGAATTTTTTTGATACAAAATACCCGAAATATTCAGTTTTGAAATAGTTTGTCAAGATTCTGTGAAAAAACTAATATTTCTTTATATTATTATTTCTTTTTAGTTATATTTATACTGGGTATGCTATAGAAATTAGCCTCATAAACATAGCTGCTGGCAAATCATTTCTTCTTAATTTTCTCCAGCACGATCCCAAATGAAACTTCTCACAATTCTCTCCAATCTTATTCCAGTTTATTAAAATGAACTCTGTTCAGTCAAAAGAACATGACATTCTAGGCCCATACATTTGATAAAGTATCTCTACTTAACAGGCCAGAAAAAAGTTTCTTAAGAATTTTCTCTTCATACCTTGAAAAGCTTTTTTGAGGAGGAATAATGTTGATCTTACTTAATTCTGCTTTTCTTCTTACCTACCTCCCAGAAAGCAAAATGTGGCTTACCTGACAATATTTAAGCTCATGAATAAATTTCTTTCAGTACATCTAATAGCTATAAATAACTTAGGTGAACTTTAAGTTATTATCTGGTAACCATAGTAAATATAGTTATTGGTAAACAGGAATGGCCATTTGAATTTCAAATGTGCATATTTGCTGAACTGTTTATGAAAAATGCTTATATAGCTTATGCTTTGATGCATTGATTGATCAAATTAAAGTACAATGTTTATACTGTCTATAGAGTACCATGAGAGTAATTCATTCATATCATTCTATGATATAAATTATCTCTAAGTATAAAATTCTACGCTTAAATCCCAACACATAATTAAAAGAGAGTGACATCAAGTGGATTTTGGAAGAGATAATTATTTCTTAAGAATGCTTTAAAATTAAAAAAGTAAAATGCAGATTAAAATCCTTATAAAATACCATAGAGTAAACACAATAAAACAATAAGATGAAAATGTATTAAGCATGCAGATACATGGATCCTAACACACCACCCAGTTTAAGACTCTCCTCAGCATGAGGCTGACTTTAGTAAAAGTAACAATAATAATAATAATCAATAAGTAATTAAAACATAAACCAATATCAATTTTTGAAGATCAGTTGTTACCACTGACAAAAGTGAACTATGAACAAGTAGGGTTTAATACTTTTCTTTTTTCTCTCTTTTTTGGCATAAGCTGGAAAAAATAATTAGAACAGATTTTTTTCTAAGTACAAGCATTGATAATACAGAATTTGCAGAGTACATGGAACAAGTTCTTTCAGAAGCATGTTTTATTATTTTTCCCTAAGCCACAGATGTTAGCTGTTTTCACATCAAAATAATGATGTTAGTCATGAGTTTCTCGGAAAAGCATTTTTAAAAAGCTTTTGAGCAGATGAGATGGGAGATGTGTTCTTCAGAACAAATGAAAAGAGTCATGTTTTCAGTGGAATCTCATGAGCAGAAAAAATCTGGCAGTAGCCTTTGAACAGATATTTTAAGTACCTACTGAAAAGTTGGCAGAGAAAGACTGAAAACTATAAACTAACCTATGAGAAATGGAATATCAAAAGGCCAAAAAAGAACCTGAAAATGACAAACTTTTTAGGAAACAAGAATCCAAAGAAGAGCATTCAAGAAAATAATATGAGTTTGTATTCATGTATTTTATACTTTTCTGTTAAAATGTATCTCAAATATAAAAAATACATTATAAAATATAAAGCTCTACTATTTCAATGTGAATACAACTCTGCAACCACTACTCACATCAAAAATTAGAAAAATGCCAGCTCCCTGATATTTTTTTCCTGAAAGTAATTGCAAACCTGAATTCTGTTCAGTGATTGAGCCTGTTTTACAACTTAAACACACACACACAAACACATGCACATACAAACAAACACTGGGACTACATGATTTGCACTTGTGTATGAGTAGGTGTTTTTTTCACTCAACATGAAGTCTAATTTAAACATGTTTTTGTGGTTGCAATAGAATCTTTGTATGACATTCTATTTTATAATTAAGATCAATATATTCTCTTATTGCTGGACATTTTGGTTGCTTTCAGTTTATAACTAATAGAAATAATACTGCTATATAAACACAATTGGATGTGTCCTGTGATGCAAATATGAAAATTCCTGACTCCCAGAGAATGTTTGGATTCCATTCCATTCTAGTTGATCCTGCCAAACATTTTTTTTTTCAAAATAATTAAACCAAATGACACTCAGGAGTATATGGGCATTGTAGTTGCTTGCAGTCATCCTCACTGTTTGTAGGTGATGCCAGTCATTTTAATTTAGCCATTTTGGTGAGCCTATATTTGATCACATTGGTTTTATTTTGTGTTTCCCTTATCACTAATAATGTTATATACCATTTCGCATACTTGTTTACTGCTTGAACGTTTTCTTTTGCCTGTTGGAGGGGTTTCTTCTCTTTCTTTTTCTTAAATTGTCTTTTTTCCTATAGTCATGTGGAATTCTTTCTATGTTCTGACCCTGAGTCTATCTTTGGTAATCGGTATTATAATATCTTCTATCAATTTATGGATTAGTTTTTCACTAGTGGTGTCTTTTAACATTTCTTTCTTGTATTCTCATGTTTTGTTATTACATTTATACTGATGTCCTGAAATAAATTGTGGATTTCTCCCTTTTTTTTTCTGATATCTGGAAATATTTAATACTGCTGCAATTATTCTACAATGTTTGGAGTAATTCACAGAAGTTATTTGGAGCTAAATTTTTAGAGATTTAATTTATTTCCTACGTATAGGAGAATTCAGATTTTCTATTTATCGTCTATGAAGACGTAATTGACATATAACATTGTAAAAGTTTCAGGGGCACAACATGATTTGGTACCTTTATATATCACAATATGATTGCCATTGTAGTGTTAGCTAACACCTCTATCAAATCACATAATTATTATTTCTTTTTTGGGGGTAGGAACAATGAAAACCTGGTCATTCAGTGACTTTGAAGTTTATAATACAGTATTGCTGACTATAATCACTGTGCTGTGCCTTAGATCTCCAGTTCTTATTTGTCTACTAAATGCTAGTTTCTGCCCTTAAATATCTCCTCAACTCACCCAACCTCCAGTCCCTGGGAACTACCCTTTTATGCTGTTTCTGTAAGTTTGACTATTTCTTTTTTAAATTCCACATATAAATGATATCTTGAAATATTTGTCTTTTTCTGTATGGATTATTTTACTTAGCATAATGCCTTCAAGGTCCACCCATGTTGTTGCAAATAGCAAGATTTTCTTTCTCGTGGCTGAATATTTCATTGTATGTCTATACACCATTTTCTTTATCCATTCACTTGTTAACGGACACTTAAGTTGTTTCCATATCTTAACTTTTGTGGATAATATTGCAGTAAACATTGGAGGGCATATATCTTTTAATATCCTGTTTTCATTCTCTTTGGATACATACCCAGAAATGGGGTTGCTGCATCATATGGTAGTTCTACTTATAATCTTTTGAGAAATTACCATACTGTTTTCCACAGTTTGACCCAATTTGCATTCCCAACAATAGTTCAAGGGTTCCCATTGTTCACAACCTTATCAACACCTGTTATCTTTTGTCTTCTTGATGTTGGTAGCCATTCTAGCAGGTGTGAGGTGATGTCTTGTTTTGGCTTGCATTTCTCTGATGTTTAATGATGTAGAGCATCTGATCACATATCTCTTGATTATTTAGATGTCTTCTTTGGAAAAATGCCTATTAGGTTACTGTACCCATTTTTTAAAAAGATTTATTTATTTATTTGAGAGAGAGAGTGGGGGTGTGGGAAGAGGGTCAAAGGGAGAGGGAGAGAGAGAATCTCAAGTAGACTCCCCACTGAGTGTGGAGCTCAATTTGGGGCTTGATTCCACGACCCATGAGATCATGACCTGAGCCAAAACCAAAAGTCCGATGCCTAATCAAATGAGCCACCCATGTGCCCCGTGCCCATGATTAAAACCAGATAGTTTATGGTTTTTGGATATTGAGTTGTATGTTAACTCTTTTATCAGTTTTATGAGGTTGTGCTTTTCAAAATCTTTATCCATTTTATCTAAAATTTCAAAGTAATTTTTTAATATTGTTGAATATTCCTTTAATATCTTTATAATATCTGAGAATCTAAAGTGATGTTTGCTTTTCATTCATATTAGTGATTTGTAATTTATTTTATTAGCCATGTTGGTTTTTTTCCTAATGACGTTTTTCATACAACCAATTTTTAGCTCTATTGATTTTTTCTATTGTTTCCTGTTTTCTATGTCACAGATTTTTGTTCTTATCAATCCTTTCTCCTCCTAGTTCATTAAGAGGGATACTTAAATCCTCGATTTTCAGTCTTGTAATGTATGTGCTTATGGCAATAAATGTCCTTCAAAACACGGCTTTAACTTCAAAACACACATTTTGATAAAATGTATTTTCCTTATCATTTAGTATAGAAAATTCCTTCTTATTTTGGCTTTGATTTATCAACAATTTGGAAGTGTATTGCTTTATTTTGAAGCATTCTTAGATTTTCTAGCTATCATTTTTGTTCATGTGTTTCTAGCTTAATTCTTCTGTAGGCAGAGAACAAACAGTAATTTCAGTCACTTAAAATGTATTGGTACTTGCTTTATGGCATAATAAATGTTCAATTTGGAAAATAATCCATGTGCACTTATAAAGAATGTGGGTGAGTAGTCTATGAATTTCAATTCAACCAAATTTGTTAATCATGCTATTCAAAGTATTTAGTTCTTTACTGATGTTTTTGTCTGCTCACTTCATCATACACTGAAGAAATTTTGCTAAAATTTCCATTTTCACTATAATCTTGTCTCCTTATCCTTTATGATATGTCAATGTTTAAATATTTTAAAGCTATGTTTTTATGTGAATACAAATTTAGGATATATATATAGCTCCTATTGAATGAACTCATATCATTATGCAATATTCATTTACATTGATAGAAATAAATCTTGCTTTTAACTCTAGTTTTCTGAATGAATATTAACTATACCAGCTTTCTTTTGATTACCATTTTCATGTTATATATTTTTGCATACCTTTATGTTCAGATTTCTATATCCTCATATTTAATGTGTGCCTATTGCAAAGATTATATACTTGACTTTTGCTCTTGTATACAGTCTGATAATTTTTGTTTTTTATTTGGACTATTCTGTTTATTTACATTTAATGTTTAAGTACTTCTCCAGGTGATTATAAATCTGTTATCTTTTTTACCTATTTAAAAAAAAATTCCTTTTTTTCTTTTTACCTCTCTATTAGCTTTCTAGGCATGCATTATTTTTTTTTTTATAAATTTTATTTTTATTTATTTTTTTAAGATTTTATTTATTTGACAGAGAGAGACACAGCGAGAGAGGGAACACAAGCAGGGGAAGGGACAGAGGGAGAAGAAGGCTCCGCAATGAACAGGGAGCCCGATGCGGGGCTCAATCCCAGGACCCTGGGATCATGACCTGAGCCGAAGGCAGACGCTTAACGACTGAGACGCCCAGGCGCCCTTAGGCATGCATTATTTTATTCTTTTAATGATTGCTGTGCATATTATAAAATGATTCCGTGAGTACATTTTTGCTGACACACACAATTCATACCACACCAATAACCCCATTTCTTACTCTTTCACCATTTATATTATTATTGTATTTAAATTTTAAATATTTTCCAAAACACATAAAACAAAATTACTATTATTATAAATTTAAACAGTCAATATTTATTTACATTTATCCAAATAATTGAATATTCTACTACATTTCATTGCTTAGTACATTATCTTACATCCTTTGTGATCACTTTCCTCCTACCAGAAGAACAACCTCCCTACTTCCTACCTTTCATGTGTTTGGCAATGAGTGCTGTATTAGTTTTTGTTTGTCTGGAAATTTATTCAGTTATCCTTATTTTTGAAGAATCCTTTTGTTGGGTGTAGAATTTTAGACTGATGGTTTCCTTAAGCACTTCAAAATGTCACCCAAGGTCATCTGGCTTCCATGATTTCTATTGAGGAATCCATTGTCAGTCTCTTGTTATTCATTTGAAGGCAATATATCAAAAAACAAAACAAACAAACAACAAAGAAACCACTTTTTTTGGCCATTTTTTAGTAACTTTGTTGTGATTTTTGCAGTTATGGTTTGCTTTGTATTTAGTCACTTGAGGAGAGTTTCTGGAAGGTATAAAAAATATTTTTCATCTACATGTTTATGCTTCTCCTCCACAATTCATAATTATCATCAACAAAGATGAAACTTGAATTATGTGCCAGATTCTCGGCTAAGCACATTACTTCAGTTTTCTCATATAAGACTCAAAAACCCTATAAAGTTTCTACTGTTAATAATTCTAGACAAAAATGAAAGCTTAAGTAATTAGGCCAAGGTCAAATTTCAAGCTTATAGAACAAAGACTGAAATTTGTTGTTTTATACCGAAGCCCAGGTGCTTGGATAGTAAGAATGCCCAAAATATATTTGGAAAAAAGTTAATAATGTGGTACTTTTAACTCAGTAAAATGACACTAGCTAGAGATAATTTGAAGTATGTGACAAATTAGAAAAATCTGTTTATTATTATAATGTGGGTTTTAATGTTGGCTTTGACACTAACAAGCTCCTGAAACTTGTTTAGGATGACAATTTGAGCCCAAGGCCCCATTTTTAAATGACAGTTTTGGATAAGGTGATCCTTATTGATTCTTTCAGGTTAGAAAATTTTTGAAAATAATCTGATTTTAAACAACTTTTTAAAATCAAAAGACTGTGTGCTTACACAATATCCATGATAAGCATATATCTAATCATATTCTGGACATGTGAAATAAAGACTGCTGTGAACATTATCTTATTAAAAATACCCTCTCCAGGGGTGCTTGGGTGGCTCAGTCAGTTGAGCATCTGACTCTTGATTTTGGCTCAGGTCATGATCTCAGGGTTGTGGGATGGAGCCCTGAAGTAGCCTACACGCTCAGTATGGAGTCTGCTTGTCCTTCTCTGCTCCTCCCCACGCCCTCTCTCTCAAATAAATAAATAAATATAATCTTTAAAAAAATACCCTCTCCAGATTCCTAAATGTTATTGTTGGTCTTTTCAGAAACCTGTCTGGCATTTTATATTTTCTTATAAATGAGGTTCCTAAAATTGAATGCAGTTTTTATAGTGCAATACAACAAAATTGGATAGCAAGGGTCTATTATCATCTTGTAGCTTCATGTTATGCTTCTTGATATATAATCCAAAATCACAGAAGTCCTTCATAGTGCCTTAGAAAAATTTATGTATAATTCTATATACACTTTGATCTTAAACATTCTTTAAGATTTTATTTTTCATCAAGTGTTTTATTTCCATTTTTCACCCAATAAATTTATTCAGCAGCATCTAATTTTAAAGACTTTTTTTGTTTTTTAATGGTATCTATCTTGCAATTTAAGTCTCTTATAAAAATGTACTTTTCTGCATTTTCAACAATAATTATATTAGCATTATTTAGGTTTTATAACTTTTTATTTTTTTCTTTTTAAAATAAATCAAGTTGTCTTGACATGCTGCTGAGCAAATCTTATTTCAGCTAAACATTGCTTTTTAGACTAGGAACACGGTGTTGTTTATATTCTAAAATGCAACAGTAGTAAAAATCAACTTAGCATAGCAGTGTTGTCTTAGGAGCAAATGGATGGTTGTGCTGAAATGCTTCCTGTAGTTCAGCAACATCTTTAATTTTCTTGTGCAAAGTGCGAAATAAAAAAAATAACCAGATTGAAATTATAGATGCATGATTGTAAGTGAAAGCAAAATGATTCACTTTTACTCAGAAAAAGTACAGAAATAGTTTGTTTAAATTTGATACTGTAGTTGGTGAAGTTTAAGAGCTCAAAGACTATTTTGATTAATTTCTAGCTCTAACAACTGTCCATATTTTGGAAATGAATATGTTGAAGATAGATTTAGAACTCATATCACTAAAATGCCTTGAATATTTTAGTTTATATCATAATAAGTTATTTGAGTAATTAATATTTTATACATAGGACTTTAAACTTTCTTTCAAAGAGTATTTTAAATGAGGGGTGCCTGGGGCGCCTGGGTGGCTCAGTTGGTTAAGCGACTGCCTTTGGCTCAGGTCATGATCGCAGGGTCCTGGGATGGAGTCCCACATCGGGCTCCCGGCTCGGCAGGAAGCCTGCTTCTCCCTCTCCCACTCCCCCTGCTTGTGTTCCTGCTCTCGCTGTCTCTGTCTCTGTCAAATAAATAAATAAAATCTTTAAAAAATAAATAAATAAATAAATAAATAAATGAGGGGTGCCTGGGTGGCTCAGTTGTTAAGCGTCTGCCTTCAGCTCAGGTCATGATCCCAGGGTCCTGGGATCAAGCCCCACATCGGGCTCCCTGCTCAGTGGGAAGCCTGCTTCTCCCTCTCCCACTCCCCCTGCTTGTGTTCCCACTCTCGATGTCTCTCTTTGTCAAATAAATAAATAAAATCTTTTTTAAAAAAGTATTTTAAATGAGAGATAGCTGATAATTCATTATTCTATTTTTTCAAATGAGAATAATGAAGAAGCTATGTATCATTAAATGTTAGATGCATAGAAATACATTATTGGCAGTATTAAAACACATTCCTCAATTTAGTTAAGCAATAAGTTTTCAAGGAGGTAGACCCATATGGCTGCTGAGAGACCAGTTTATTGCTGGTGCAAATGGGCATACACCCTATCATTATTCTACAAATGATATGTGCTGCCTAAAGCCTCATTTGGTCCTAAACTTTAAGCACTGCGTGTCTCAGAGCCTACCTGCATAACCATTGAGCGTGGGAGATCTGACCATTAAAATCCAATGCCAGAGAGAATAGTAAGAGTAGCTTTAAAAAAGTGGTGACAGCTCTGTCTCTGGAATCAGTTTCTAATTAGGATCCTGAGTAGAAGAATCTTTTCATAAATATGTCAATTATACAATAGTTTATAAAATGGGCACTAAAGCAATTGAGCTGTAATTTTACCAGTTCAAACACATGTCAGTGTTTTCCTCCAGAGATTGACAGTGATAGTAAATTTTAGCTATGATCAGCTAAAATCCCTAATTTGAGTATTCTGTCAGTCAATTAGATTCTGACTTATGAGGAAGTGATCCTGAGTAAAGTTCCATTGCCTGACAACACTAGCCTTTAAAATAACCTGCATTGCCTAAATAATAATTATTTGTAAGATAAAGTCTTTTTTTAGAAAAACAGTAGCAGTTATTTTTCTTATGTTTAGTTTAAATAAGACGAATAATATAAAGATGTATGATTTTCATTCCATACTTGTATAAGACTAACATTAATATAATAAATAATTCAATGATTCTGTGTATTTTATAAAAAAAATTTGTTCATATTCTCCTCATTTAATCTTCTCAATGCTAGTGAGTTAGCCGTTTTCCAGATTTGAAAAATAACAAATATATTTTATTAGTAGGACATGTCTGGAGGAATTTTGTATATTCCTCAGCAGAGTCTCCAAATATCAGCAATGTGTATTGGCCTTATCTTCCCTCTCCTGTCCTTCTCTTTCTGTCTTTCTCTTTGCACACATATACTGATATCCATTTACACAAATATATATAATTTTTTTCTGAAACCTTTGAGAGTCAGTTGCACCTGACTCCTTTATCCCTAAATATTTCAGTGTGTGCTTCATAAAAGCAAAGACATTCTTTTATATGGCCATAGTACAATAATCAAAGTGAGGAAATTAAAACAATACTATCATCCAATGTGTAGACTATATTCAGATTTTGCCAACTGTCCTAATGATGTCTTCTACAGATAAGGAAAATTCTGGACCACATATTGCATTTAGTTGTCATGTTCCTTTAATCTCCTTTCATCTGGACCAGTTCCTCAGTCATCTTCTGTGTTTCATTTTAAAAGGTTACAGGTCACTAATTTTGGAAGAGGTTTCTCTGGTTTGTCTGCTGTTTCTTCATGATTAAATTCAGGTTATGCACATTTGGCAGGAAATCCACAGAAGTGATGTTGTGCTCTTCTTTGTGCATCCTATCAGGAGGCACGTGCTGTCAGTTTGTCCAGTTATTGGTGATGGTAACTGTCATCACTTGATTAAGGTGGTATTCGCCAGATTTCCCCATTGTCCTTTTGTAATTACTAAGTATCTCATAGAGATTTACTCTGAGACTACATAAAAAGCTTGTTACTCCTTAAACTTTCACCTACTAGTTTTAGTATCCGTTGATAATATTTATCTAAAGGAGTGATTATTTTGGTAGTTACCAAACAATCATTTTCTGTTTTCATCAGTCCTTTTACATTTATTATTTCACATTTTATTGCAAAGAAAAGCTTACCCTGCTACTTCCCTTCTTCCCCTTTCCCTCCCTTCCTTCTTCTCTTTCTCCTTTCCCTTCCCTACTTTCTCCCACCCTCCCTCCCTCTCTTCCTTCCTTCCTTCTTTTCCTTACTTCCTCTTCTTTTCAACTTATCCTGACCCTATGGAAAATTAAACAAATTGAAATATATGCCTAAATTATGCAAAATTGATTTTCTGCCCCAGTGTTTTTAGTGCATGCACACAGAGTTGAAAAGTTGTTTTAACTTCAAGAACTTAACATCCATTTGCTTAAGAAGTTAAGCATGAGATAAAATTATGGGTACAACATACACAACAAGTAAAAACATACTCTATTTCCTTATATTGAACAACTGGGACAAAGTGAAAAAGTAGGTCAGGGATGAGGAACTACCAGAGAATTGAAAGAACAATTAAATACCATGTTCTGTTTCTCAATACCATAGCCCTCCTACAGATATATATCTATGCTTTAAAGTTGAGCCATATGTTGTTCAAGGCATGTAAATTAGTCAATCACTATTTATTGAATGTATTAAGTACAGGAGATATATAGCTGAATGAACGTACAAGACTTCTTGCCTCAGGGAAGTGTAAGACTATAAGAATACACATTCAATAAATATTTGCAAGAAATTATTAAGTGGTAATAAATAAAGGACTGTGAAGGAAAGAGTATTGAGAGCTATTTGAGAATTTACCCTGGTATGACAAGGAAGTTTTCTTTTAGGAAGTGATACATTAGCTGATACCTCAGAAATAAGTAAAAGTTAAATAGAGAGAGAGATTCAGGTTTAGGAGAGCCTACCATGGTTGAATCAGAGTCAGCAAGGGAGATGTGTAGCACAGTGAGATAGATATATTAAGCAGGTAGGACCATGCAAAGCATGATGGCTCTGTTAGCCATGTTTAGATTTTGTTTACATTTAAAGTGAAGTAAGTTATTAAGAGGGTTTAAATGAAAGGGAATGACCTGATTTGTTTGGTGATTAGAAAAGTTGATCTCAGTAGTGTTTTATTAGGAGCTAAAGAATGTCCAAATATGGGGCTACTGGGATAATTTAAGTGAGAAATGCTGGTGGCACTGGGATAGTGTTACTGAGAGACAGGACAGAATAATTCATTAACTGAGTGGTAGGGGAGGTCAGGGATGACTTCTAAGGTTTTAGTAACTGAATTTCAGTGTGTGAAAATCATTTCCAGAGAGAAACCCCCAAAAGGAGATTTTTGGAGACAAAGTGTGTGAGTTCAATTTGAGAAGCCTTAGACAGACATAAGTCTGTCTGGACATAAGTCCAGACATAAGTCTGGACTAAAATAAAGATGTGAACTGGGGATATAGGACTGATGATCATAGCACTTAAATTTAAAACATAGAGATTAGATTTATTTTTTTTATTTTTATTTTTTTTAAGATTTTATTTATTTATTTGAGAGAGAGACAGCATGAGAGCGGGGAGGGTCAGAGAGAGAAGCAGACTCCCTGTTGAGCAGGGAGCCCGATGTGGGACTCGATCCCAGGACTCCAGGATCATGACCTGAGCCAAAGGCAGTCGCCTAACCAACTGAGCCACCCAGGCACCCCGAGATTAGATTTAAATGAAGGAGATTATTTAGAAAATAAATCACTGGGTGTTGTATGGAAGTGTTGAATCACTATATTGTACACCTGAAACTAGTATTACACTGTACGTTAATTATAGAATTTAAATAAAAACTATAAATGAATGAATGAATTCTAAAATACATATGTACATACATACATACATAAAAGAAAAAAATGACCCAGAAGAGAGCCATGATAAAGATAAAATGTTTAAAATTTTGAAGAGGAAGATAAAACTTAAAAAGGCATAAAGACCAAAATATTACATCCTTATAGAGGCTGAAGGAAGTAAAGATTTTAAAAGAGAGAATAGCCAATCATGGACAATGCTGCTTACATATTAATTAAAAAGAGGATTCAAAAGTATCCATTAGATTTATGGCCATGGAGATTATTGCAGAATCAGCAAGAAGAGATTCCCTGGAATGGTGATGGCATGAACCCCAGTACAGAAGTTTGATGACTGAATTTAAATGGAGAAAACAATTAAATGTAATTAACAAAAATAAAACAACAAAGCCAGTTCAAGATTTTGAGGGAGGTAAATTAATAGGGCCAAACAGAAAGGCAAGGTGAATGGT
The DNA here is from genome assembly GCF_002201575.2 of Neomonachus schauinslandi. Lineage (NCBI taxonomy): Eukaryota > Metazoa > Chordata > Mammalia > Carnivora > Phocidae > Neomonachus > Neomonachus schauinslandi. The sequence continues at coordinate 179,013,762 of NC_058404.1, forward strand.
GTAAGAGTTATATAGATGTGAGAAACTATGAAGAAAATGATAATCTAAACACAAATTTATTTTCCCTTGATTAAAAAAATATATTGATTTATCTTCCTCCCCTGAATGTGTGTTATAGTCCAAAAGCATTTTTTTAATTGAAGTGTTTGAAATACAATTTTATATTAGCTGTAGGTGGACAACATACTGGTTTCAATGCATCACAAAGAGATCACCATGCTAAATCTAGCTACCATCTCTCATCATATAAAATTGTTACAATAAAAAAAAAAATAATAATAAAAATAATAAAATTGTTACAATATTATTAACTACATTCCCTATGCTGTACATTGAATCTTCATGTCCTATTTATTTTATATCTCAAAGTTTGTACCTTTGAATCCCCTTTATCTACTTTGCCCAACCTCCACCTGGCCCTCACAACCACCGTACTATTTTCTATATCTATGAATTATTTTGTTTTCTTTGTTTTGCTTTTTAGATTGCATATGTAAGTGAAATCATAAGATACTTGTCTTTCTCTGTCTGACTTACTACACTTAGCATAATACCCTCTTGGTCCTTCATGTTGTCACAAAAGTGGCAAGATTTCATTCTTTTTATGGTTGAGTAATATCCCCTTGTGTGTTTATGTGTGTGTATGCATACATACATACATATATATACACATACACGTGTGTATACATGTATACACACACACACATATCACATTTTTATCCATTTATTGGTAAACACTTAGGTTGCTTCCACACCTTGCCTATTGTATATAATGCTACAATAAACATAGGGGTGTATATATCTTTTAAAATTACTGTTTTTCGGGGCACCTGGGTGGCTCAGTTGGATAAGCAACTGCCTTCAGCTCAGGTCATGATCCTGAAGTCCCGGGATCGAGTCCTGCATTGGGCTCCCTGCAGGGAGTCTGCTTCTCCCTCTGACCCTCCTCCCTCCCATGCTCTCTGTCTCTCATTCTCTCTCTCTCACAAATAAATAAATAAAATCTTTAAAAAAATAAAATTACTGTTTTTCTCCAATTCCTCAGAGGTGGAATTCCTGGATTTCATGGTAGTTCTATTCTTAAGTTTTTGAGGAACCTCCATACTGTTCTCCATAGTGGCTCCATCATTTTGCCTACTCACCAAAAGTGCATGAAGGTTCCTTTTTCTCAGTATCCTTGCCAACACATGTTGTATCTTTTCTTTTTGATAATACCTATTCTGACAGGTATGAGGTGTTATTGTGGTTTCATTTACATTTCCCTGAAGTTTAAGGATGTTGAGTATCTTTTCATGTTTCTGTTTGCCCTTTGTATTTTTGTTTTTTGTGGGTTTTTTGGAGAAGTATCTGTATAGGCCCTCTGCCCATTTAAATTGGGTTGTTTGTTTATTTCTGTGAGTACATATTTTGGATATTAATGCCTCATCAGTTATATCATATGAAAATATCTTCAGTAGCTTGCCTTTTATTTTGTTGATGGTTTCCTTTGTTGTATAAAAGTTTTTTAGTTTGATGCAATTTCATTTGTTTATTTTTGCTTTTGTCCCTCCTTCCTGAGGAGATAAATCCAAAACAATATTGCTAAGACCTATGTCTGAGAACTTACTGCCTATGTTTATTTTTTTTTTTT
>NC_058404.1:179015491-179074986 GCF_002201575.2 Neomonachus schauinslandi
TTTTTTTTTTTTTTTTTTTTTTTTTTTTTTTTTGGGTATACAGTACTAAGAGCCTTGACAAATGCTTAGGGTTATGTAATCGCCAACATAATCAAGATAGGGTTCTACCAGACAAACAAGCTTCTTCATGCTGCCACTTTGGAATCACAACCCCCTTCCTTCCCTTAGGCCCTGATGAGCACTGATTTGTTCTTTGTCCCTATGGTTTTGTCTTTTCCAGAATGTCAAATAAATGGAATCATATGATAGGTAGGCTTTTCAGTCTGGCTTCTTCCGCTTAGCCTCATATACCCACTTGCTGCAAGTGTCCGTAGTTCATTCCTTTTTTTAAATTTTTTTTATTCTTATATTATCCCCATACATTGCATCATTAGATTTAGATGTAGTGTTCCATGATTCATTCTTTGTGCATAACACCCAGTGCTCCATGCAGAATGCGCCCTCCTCAATACCCATCACCAGGCTAACCCATCCTCCCACCCCCCTCCCTTCCAGAACCCTCAGTTTGTTTTTCAGAGTCCATCGTCTCTCATGGTTTGTCTACCCCTCCGATTCCACCCCCCTTCATTCTTCCCCTCCTGCTACCTTCTTCTTCTTCTTCTTCTTTTTTTTTTTCTTAACATATATTGCATTACTTGTTTCAGAGTACAGATCTGAGATTCAACAGTCTTGCATAATTCACAGCACTTACCAGAGCACATACCCTCCCCAGTGTCTATTACCCATTTACCCCATCCCTCCCACCCCACCCCCCACTCCAGCAACCCTCAGTTTGTTTCCTGAGATTAAGAATTCCTCATATCACTGAGGTCATATGATACATGTCTTTCTCTTTTTGACTTATTTCGCTCAACATAATACCCTCCAGTTCCATCCACGTCATTGCAAATGGCAAGATCTCATTCCTTTTGATGGCTGCATAATATTCCATTGTATATATATACCACTTCTTCTTTATCCATTCATCTGTCGATGGACATCTTGGCTCTTTCCACAGTTTGGCTATTGTGGACATTGCTGCTATAAACATCGGGGTGCACGTACCCTTTTGGATCCCTACTTTTGTATCTTTGGGGTAAATACCCAGTAGTGCAATTGCTGGATCATATGGTAGCACTATTCTCAACTTTTTGAGGAACCTCCATACTGTTTTTCCAGGCTGGCTGCACCCACCAACAGTGTAGGAGGGTTCCCCTTTCTCCGCATCCCCACAAACATCTGCCATTTCCTGACTTGTTAATTTTAGCCATTCTGACTGGTGTGAGGTGGTATCTCCTTGAGGTTTTGATTTGGATTTCCCTGATGCCAACTGATGTTGAGCACTTTTTCATGTGTCTGTTGGCCATTTGGATGTCTTCTTTGGGAAAATGTCTGTTCATGTCCTCTGCCCATTTCTTGATTGGATCATTTGTTCTTTGGGTGTTGAGTTTGATGAGTTCTTTATAGATTTTGGATACCAGCCCTTTATCTGATATGTCATTTGCAAATATCTTCTCCCATTCTGTTGGTTGTCTTTTGGTTTTGTTGACTGTTTCCTTTGCTTTGCAAAAGCTTTTTATCTTGATGAAGTCCTAATAGTTCATTTTTGCCCTTGCTTCCCTTGCCTTTGGCGATGTTTCTAGGAAGAAGTTGCTGCAGCTGAGGTCGAAGAGGTTGCTGCCTGTGTTCTCCTTTAGGATTTTGATGGACTCCTGTCTCACATCGAGGTCCTTCAACCATTTGGACTCTATTTTTGCGTGTGGTGTAAGGAAATGGTCCAGTTTCATTCTTCTGCATGTGGCTGTCCAATTTTCCCAACACCATTTGTTGAAGAGACTGTCTTTTTCCATTGGACATTCTTTCCTGCTTTGTTCAAGATTAGTTGACCACAGAGTTGAGGGTCATTTCTGGGCTCTCTATTCTGTTCCATTGATCTATGTGCCTGTTTTTGTGCCAGTACCATGCTGTCTTGATGATGACAGCTTTGTAATAGAGCTTGACGTCCGGAATTGTGATGCCACCAGCTTTGCTTTTCTTTTTCAACATTCCTCTGGCTTTGTGGGGTCTTTTCTGGTTCCATACAAATTTTAGGATTATTTGTTCCATTTCTTTGAAAAAAGTGGCTGGTATTTTGATGGGGATTGCATTGAATGTGTAGATTGCTCTAGGTAGCATTGACATCTTCACAATATTTGTTCTTCCAATCCATGAGCATGGAATGTTTTTCCATTTCTTTGTGTCTTCCTCAATTTCTTTCATGAGTATTTTATAGTTTTCTGAGTACAGATTCTTTGCCTCTTTTCTTAGATTTATTCCTAGGTATCTTCTGGTTTTGGGTGCAATTGTAAATGGGATCGACTCCTTAATTTCTCCTTTTTCTGTCTTGTTGTTGGTGTATAGAAATGCCACTGAATTCTGTGCATTGATTTTATATCCTGCAACTTTACTGAATTCCTGTATGAGTTCTAGCAGTTTTGGGGTGGAGTCTTTGGGGTTTTCCACATAAAGTATCATATCATCTGCAAAGAGTGAGAGTTTGACTTCTTCTTTGCTGATGTGGATACCTTTCATTTCTTTTTGTTGTCTGATTGCTGTGGCTAGGACTTTCAATACTATGTTGAATAGCAGTGGTGATAGTGGACATCCCTGCCGCATTCCTGACCTTAGGGGGAAAGCTCTCAGTTTTTCCCCATTGAAAATGATATTCACTGTAGGTTTTTCATAGATGGCTTTTATGATATTGAGGTATGTACCCTCTATGCCTATACTCTGAAGAGTTTTGATCAAGAAAGGATGCTGTACTTTGTCAAATGCTTTTTCTGCATCTATTGAGAGGATCATATGATTCTTGTTCTTTCTTTTGTTAATGTATTGTATCACATTGATCGATTTGCGGATGTTGAACCAACCTTGCAGCCCAGGGATAAATCCCACTTTGTCATGGTGAATAATCCTTTTAATGTACTGTTGGATCCTATTGGCTAGTATTTTGGTGAGAATTTTTGCATCCATGTTTATCAGGGATATTGGTCTGTAGTTCTCCTTTTTGATGGGGTCTTTGTCTGGTTTTGGGATCAAGGTAATGCTGGCCTCATAAAATGAGTTTGGAAGTTTTCCTTCCATTTCTATTTTTTGGAACAGTTTCAGAAGAATAGGTATTAACTCTTGAAATGTTTGGTAGAATTCCCCTGGGAAGCCATCTGGCCCTGGGCTTTTGTTTTTTGGGAGATTTTTGATGACTGCTTCCATTTCCTTAGTGGTTATAGGTCTGTTCAGGTTTTCTATTTTTCCTGGTTCAGTTTTGGTAGTTGATACATCTCTAGGAATGCATCCATTTCTTCCAGGTTATTGAATTTGCTGGCATAGAGTTGCTCATAATATGTTCTCATAATTGTTTGTATTTCTTTGGTGTTGGTTGTGATCTCTCCTCTTTCATTCATGATTTTGTTGATTTGGGTCATTTCTCTTTTCTTTTTGATAAGTCTGGCCAGGGGTTTATCAATCTTGTTAATTCTTTCAAAGAACCAGCTCCTAGTTTCGTTGATCTGTTCTACTGTTCTTTTAGTTTCTATTTCATTGATTTCTGCTCTGATCTTTATTATTTCTCTTCTCCTGCTGGGTTTAGGCTTTATTTGCTGTTCTTTTTCCAGCTCCTTTAGGTGTAGGATTAGGTTGTGTACTTGAGACCTTTCTTGTTTCTTGAGAAAGGCTTGTATTGCTGTATACTTTCCTCTTAGGACTGCCTTTGCTGCATCCCAAAGATTTTAAATAGTTGTGTTTTCATTTTCATTGGTTTCCATGTATTTTTTTAATTCTTCTTTAATTTCCTGGTTGACCCATTCATTCTTCAGTAGGATGCTCTTTAGCCTCCATGTATTTGAGTTCTTTCTGACTTTCGTCTTGTGATTGAGTTCTAGTTTCAAAGCATTGTGGTCTGAAAATAGGCAGGGAATGATCCCAATCTTTTGGTACCGGTTGAGACCTGATTTATGACCTAGGATGTGATCTATTCTGGAGAATGTTTCATGGGGACTAGAGAAGAAGGTGTATTCCATTGCTTTGAGATGGAATGTTCTGAATAGGTCTGTGAAGTCCATTTGGTCCAGTGTGTCATTTAAAGTCTTTATTTCCTTGTTGATCTTTTGCTTAGACGATTTGTACATTTCAGTGAGGGGGGTGTTAAAGTCCCCCACTATTATTGTATTGTTGTCGATGTATTTCTTTGCTTTTGTTATTAATTGCCTTATATAATTGGCTGCTCCCATGTTAGGGGCATAGATATTTACAATTGTTAGATCTTCTTGTTGGATAGACCCTTTAAGTAGGATATAATGTCCTTCCTCATCTCTTATTACAGTCTTTGGTTTAAAATCTAATTTGTCTGATATAAGGATTGCCACCCCAGCTTTCTTTTGGTGTCCATTAGCATGGTAAATGGTTTTCCACCCCCTCACTTTCAATCTGGGACTGTCTTTGTGTCTAAAATGGATCTCTTGCAGACAGCAGATTGATAGGTCTTGTTTTTTAATCCAATCTGATAGCCTGTGTCTTTTGATTGGGGCATTGAGCCCATTTACATTCAGGGTAACTATTGAAAGATAGGAATTTAGTGCCATTGTATTGCCTGTAAGGTGACTGTTACCGTATATTGTCCATGTTCCTTTCTGGTCTATGTTGCTTTTAGGGTCTCTCTTTGCTTAGAGGACCCCTTTCAAGATTTCTTGTAGGGCTGGTTTTGTGTTTGCAAATTCCTTTAGTTTTTGTTTGTCCTGGAAGCTTTTTATCTCTCCTTCAATTTTCAATGACAGCCTAGCTGGATAGAGTATTCTTGGCTGCATATTTTTCTCATTTAGTGCTCTGAATATATCCTGCCAGTCCTTTCTGGCCTTCCAGGTCTCTGTGGATAGGTCTGTTGCCAATCTAATGTTTCTACCATTGTAGGTTACATATCTCTTCTCCCGAGCTGCTTTCAGGATTTTCTCTTTGTCTATGGGAGTCGTAAGTTTTACTATTAGATGTCGGGATGTTGACCTATTTTTATTGATTTTGAGGGGGGTTCTCTGTGCCTCCTGGATTTTGATGCCTGTTTCCTTCCCCAAATTAGGGAAGTTCTCTGCTATAATTTGCTCCATTATACTTTCTGTCCCTCTCTCTCTTTCTTCTTCTTCTGGGATCCCGATTATTCTAATGTTGTTTCGTGTTATGGTATTGCTTATCTCTCGAATTCTGCCCTCGTGATCCAGTAGTTGTTTATTTCTCTTTTTCTCAGCTTCTTTATTTTCCATCATTTGGTCTTCTATATTACTGATTCTCTCTTCTGCCTCATTTATCCTAGCAATAGCGCCCCCATATTTGATTGCACTTCATTAATAGCCTTTTTGATTTCAACTTGGTTAGATTTTAGTTCTTTTACTTCTCCAGAAAGGGTTTCTCTAATAACTTCCATGCTTTTCTCAAGCCCAGCTAGTATCTTTAAAGTGATGATTCTGAACTCTAGATCTGACATCGTACTAATGTCCGTATTGAGTAGGTCCCTGGCAGTCGGTACTACATCTTGTTCTTTTTGTTGAGGTGATTTTTTCCATCTTGTCATTTTGTGCAGAGGAGAATAGATTAATGAGAGAACAAAATGCTAGCAGAGTAACAACGTCCCCAGAAAATATACTCTAAACAAATCAGAAAAGACCTGAAGCAGTGGGAAAAGAAAGGGAAATAGAGAAAAAAAAAAGAAAAAGAAAAAGATAAAGATAAAAACAAACAAAAACAGAACAAAACAAAACAACAACAACAAAAAACCCAGAATGTGATCAAATATGATCAGGCTGGTATATAGATCAGTGCCACACGCTAGATTTGGATGTATTTTGGTCTGTTAGAAGAAAGTGCCTCCCAAAATTTTAAAGAAAGAAAAACTTATATATATAGAAAAATAAGGGTTGATATGATGAAGAGATGGAATATGACTATAAAGATGGAAATTATAAAAAATTTTATAAAAGTAATTGAGAAGAAGTTGTTTGAAAAAAGAAAGAAGAGGATTTAAAAAAAGAAAAAAGAAAAAAAAAGGGAGAGAATGTGATCAGGCAGGGGAATAGAAAAAAAGCCATATACTAGAGATTTAGGGTATATTTTGATCTGTTAGAAGAAACTATCTCAAAATTTTAAAGAGAGAACAACTTATATATATATGCCAAAAATACGGGTAACTACTATGAAGGGATAGAATATGACTCTAAAAATGAAAACTAAAAATGTTTTTTTAAAAAAAGGATTGATAAGATGTTGGTTGAAAAAGGGAAAAAGAAAAATTCAAAAAAAAAAAGAAAAAAGTTAAAAAAAATTAACTTTGAAAGACTAAAGAATCATGGTAAAAAAAACATGAATTCTATGTGTAGTATTCCCCTAGCGCTGGAGTTCTGCCGTTCTCATTGATCAGTAAACTTGGTCTTGGCTGGCTGTTCTCGCTGATCTTCTGGGGAGGGGCCTGTTGCTGTGGTTTCCAAATGTCTTTGCTGGAGGCGGAATTGCCCCGCCCTTGCCGGGTCTGGGCTAAGTAATCTGCTCGGGTTTGCTCTCTGGAGCTTTTGTTCCCTGCGAGCTTGCCGTACAGCTTTGAAGGCGGAGAGTGAAAATGGCGGCCTCCCAATCTCTGCCCCGGAGGAGCCGAGAACTTGGGGCCCTGCTCCTCAGTGAGCCCCCAGAGAAAAGCAATCACTCCCGTCTCCCCGGTCTCCGGCCGCACTCCGTGCTCACCCGGCCTGCGACCGCGTGTTTTTATCTCTGGCACTCGACCCCGTGTGGAGTCTCCAAACCCAGCAGATCCCTGTGGTGCGCTCCCGCGCCACTGCTCCTGGGGGAGGAAGGTGAGTCTCCCTGGATCTGCCGCTTGTTGGGTCCCTGCTGGAGGAGCAGTGGCCCAACTGTCACGGATCACGGTTTATGGCAACCCCGAGCTGAGAGCCCACACCTGGGCTCTGCCTCTGCAGCTGGCTTCCCTGCTCTGATACCTGGGAGCTCTGCTGCACTCAGGCACCCCCGGTCTTTCTGTGACCCCGAGGGTCCTGAGACCACACTGTCCCGCGAGGGATCCACCCCCAGCTTAGCCACCAGAGTGACATCCCTCAGCGGAGCAGACTTTTAAAAGTTCTGATTTTGTGCTCCGTGGCTCTATCACTTGCCAGAAGCAGCTAATGGAGGCCCCTCCCCCGCTGTCTAGCCTCCCAAATATCGCCTCGGATTCACTTCTCCGCACGCCCTACCTTCCAGAAAGTGGTCGCTTTTCTGTTCAGAGAGTTGTTGCTATTCTTTTCTTCCATCTCCTGTTGAGTTTGTAGGTGTTCAGAATGGTTTGATCCCTATCCAGCTGAATTCCTGAGAGGAGATGAAATCCAGATCTCCTACTCCTCTGCCATCTTGTTCCGCCCCCTCAGTTTATTCTTTTGAATGTAGTTGTCCAATTTTCCCACAACATTTATTAAAGAGATGTATTTTCCCCATTGTATATTATTATTGCCTTCTTTGCAAAAGATTTATTGACTGTATAATATGACTTTATTTCTGGATTCTTTTCTGTTCCATTTATGTATGTGTATGTTTTTGTGTCAGTGCCATACTGTTTGGGTTACTACAGCTTTATAGTATACCTTGAAATTGAGGAGTGTGATACCTCCAGCTATGTTGTCTTTCTTAAGATTGCTTTGGCTATTTGGGGTCTCTTGTGGTTCTGTGCAAATTTTAGGATTGTTATAGTTCTGTATAAAATTTTATTGGAATTTTGATAGGGATTGCATTGAATCCGTAGGTTGCCTTGGGTAGTATGGACATTTTAACAAAATTCTTCCAATTCATAAACATGGAATATTTTTCCATTTATTTTGTCATCTACAGTTTCCTTCATCAATGTCTTATAGTTTCAGAGTATAGGTCTTTCACCTCCTTGGTTAAATTTATTCCTTGGTATTTTATTCTTTTCAATGCAACCATAAATGTGATTGCTTTCTTAATTTCTTTTTCTTATAATTTATTATTAGTAAATAGAAATGCAACAGATTTATCTATATTAATTTTGTATCTGGCAACTTACTGAATTCATTTATTCTAAAATTTTTTGATAGTCTTTAGTCTTTATATACGGAATTATGTACTTTTCAAATAGTATCATTTTTATTCATTTTTTAAAAATTTTTTATGGTTTTTTTTTATTATTTTTACTTTTTCTTGTCTGATTGCTATGGATAGGACTCCAATACCATGTTTAATAAAAGTGGCAGGAGAGGACATTCTTGTGTTTTTCCTGATCTTAGAGTAAAACTTCCAGCTTTTCAACACTGAGTGTTATGTTAGGTTCGAGTTTGTTATGTATGGCCTTTATTATGTTGTGGTGTGTTTCCTCTCTACTCATTTGTTTGAAAGCTTCTACAATAAATGGATATTGAATTTTATCAAATGCTTTTTTCTGCATCTATTAAGATGATCATATAATTATTATTCCTTTTGTTAGCATAGTGTATCACATTGATTTGTGGATATTGAACCATTTTTGCATCCCTGGAATAAATAAGTCCCAAGTGATCATGGTATATAATACTTTTAATGGTTCTCCATGTGTTTGTGTTTTTTTCCAGTCTTTTTTTTTTTCTAATAGCTGATTTCTAGTTTCATACTGTCATGTTTGGAAAAGATGCTTGATATGATTTCAATTATCTTAAATTTATTCAGACTTGTTTTGTGGCTTAACATGTGTCCTATCCTGGAGAATGTTTTATGTGCACTTGAGAATAATGCATATTCTGCTGTTTTAGATGGAATTCTCTGTGTGTATCTATCAAGGGCATTTGGTCTAAGGTGTCATTTAAGGCCAATGTTTCCTTATTGATTTTCTGCCTGGATGACATATTCATTGATGTCAGCTGAGTGTTAAAGTCCCCTATAATTATTGTACTACTGTTAGTGTTTCCTTTTACATCTGTTAATATTTGCTTTATGTGTTTAGATGCACCTATGTTGGGTTCATGACTATTGACAAGTATACTCTCTTGTCGTATTGATACCTTTATCATTATTTAATGCCACTTTTTTTTTGTCCCTTGTTACAGTCTTTGTTTTGAAGTCTATTTTTTCTGTTATAAGTATTGCTATCACAGCTTTCTTTTTGTTTCTTTTGTATGAAATATATTTCTTCAAGTAGTTTTTCTATCCTTTTTTCATTTTTTTTTTCTTTTCTGGGACCCTATAATGCAAATGTTAGTACAGTAGATGTTATCCCAGATGTCCCTTAAACTATCCTCATTTTTAAAGTTTTTTTCTTCTTTTTGCTGTTCAGATTGTGTGATTTCCACTGCCCTATTTTCCAGATCACCAATTTATTATTTTATTGTTGACTTTTCCTAGTGTATTTTTTATTTCATTTATTGCATTATTCAGCTGTGATTGATTCTTTTGTGTATTTTCTCTCTCTTTTTTGAAGTTCTCACGGTGTTCATCCATTCTTCTCAAGTTCAGTGAACATCTTTATGACCATTACTTTGAACTTTTTATCTGGCAGATTTCTTATCTCCATTTCAGTTCAGTCTTTTTCTGACATTTTGTCTTATTCTTTTGTTTAGAACATACTTCTTGGTCTTATTTTACCTAACTCTCATTGTTTCTTTTTATATATTAGGTAGATCAGTTATGTCTCTCAGACTTGAAGGAGTGGCTTGATGAAGATGTCTTTGAGGCCCAGTATTACAAAACTCCTGGTCACCTGAGCATGATGCCCCCCATGTGGGCTATGTTCAATCTTCTGTTTTGGCTAGTCCACAACTGTGGACTCACTGGCATGTGGGGCAGATAGCCAGTGCAACTGTGATTTCCAGCTGTAACCATTGAAGGAGCTCTAGTGTGTGGGGTTGGCCTACTGGCACAGGGATTGTGTGTGCAGACTGAGGCCCCCTACCAGTTATGGCAGACCAGCTGGACACTTTGGGGCAGCTCCAGTGCCAACCAAGGCCATCTGCCATGTGTGGTGGGGCTCTGGGCTACTTGACAGAGGCACTGTGGCAGGTGATTTGCATTGGGTGAGTCTGCAGAACACGGGGGCGGAGTTATGGTGCTAGCACAGAGATGGAAAATGTCAGAAATGGCTCCCATCAGTGTCAGTCTACCTAGGTGGAAGGGTAAATAAAGGTTTCTACCAGCACTGCTATCCTCAGAGAACATTTCAACAGATCTCTATCTTTCTAGTGCAAGCTCTAGAATTAGTAAATGGATGTCCTTCATGTGTAACCGAAGCACTTTTCAAACTGCTTTTTGTTCTGCAACTCAGAGTGAGTGAAACTGTACTCATCCTTTTAAGAGTAGAGTCTTGGTTTCCTACTGCCCTCTGGCTCTCCCAGACATAAATTCCACTTATTTTCAAAGTCAGATGTGTTAGGGGCTCCTCTTTCCATTGCAGGTCCCATGTACTGGATAGTCCAATTTGGGATTTGGACTCCTTCTTCCTCAGGGAAGGCCTCTGTAGTTGTGATATCTCTCTTGTGGGTCACTATGCTGGAGGTATGGATCCTGACTAGACTGTGTTTCTGCCCCTCATACTCATCTCAATGTGGCTTTTTCTTTATATCCTTAGTTGTGTAAGATCTACTAGTCCTCAGCTAATTTTCAGAGAGTTGTTCTATATGTAGTTGCAAATTCTGTTGTGTCCATGGGAGATCAAGATCTTCCTACTACACCAATTTGATGTCCTCAGTAATTGAGTCTATAAGTCTTAAGAGCAAAAAAAACTTTGAGTTATGTGAGAATCCTCTGGAGGAAGCCAACTGGGACTTTCAAATTTTGAAACTAATAGAGCCTAATGTTGGAACCACAAATGAGAATCATTAAATGATCAACTCTAGAAGGGTGTTGGCCCTTTGAAATATTTGTACTTCTTGCTGAATTTTAGGATAGGCCATTATGGAATATATTTAGTCTCTTATATCTTCAAGAACAGAAACAAGAGTTAAATGAGTGATCTGACTGTGATTGGCTCAAGTCTCCCTACACTTGATTTTAAGAGTATAGTGGGGGGTCTGCTCTACCAGTGGACTCTCTCCAGGTGCCACATCAGAGAATACCTTGTATCCTTATATCTTCTAAAGCACTAACCCAAAGAAGAAGAAAAAAATGTCATATTCTGACACTTTTGGGACTGACAACATTAGTGATATGCCATCACTAACATATATATCCAAATGAGCTGAAAAGGAAAATAGAATTTTATTTAAATGTTTTAAGAAAGTAGAATTTAGAAATTAGGACAAATAGAAAACATCTTAGTGAAATAGAGTGATAGACTAAGTTACTTGGTAGGATGAGTCTCTAGTGCGTAAGAAACAAAATCTCCCAACTTAAGAAAAATAAAGGTAGTGAAATAAGTAAATGATGTTTACTGTTAAGAAGAAAACTTGATCTAAAATATCAAATAAAAGACATATTTTAGAGTACATAGTAAAATATATAAAGAGAGGACATCTGGTGTTTTTTGCTGATATTCAACATTGCTCATACATCTGTCAGTTACCTAGAAGTCACTGTGGGCAGTGATGTGAGCAGAGTTCATCTGAACGTGGCTCCAAATTACAGATTGGTATAGGCTAGATATAGATGTGACACTTTTTCCTTTCACCTGTGTGCTAACTGGAACATGATCTTCAAATAGTGATTAAAGAAGAACAAAAGTCCAAGTCCCATTGCACAAGCATGTTTCGTGTTTTGTTTTAATCATGTCTGTATCCCATCGGTCAAAAGAAATCATATGGCTGAGCCAAAAGTCAAGAGATGGGAATTTTATACCACCTTTCACAGAGGAACTGCAGTCCCATAGAAAATGCTGTAGATACAGGGAGGGGGTGAAATTTGGAGACAAAAACTTAATCAACTACACATAAATATTAAGGAAAATGTAAGGTTTTTAGAGAATAGTTGGGAGCCTAACATGCAAATAGAATTTATAAGTAAGATGACTATAACATTATGGAATCGGACACTTCTGAGAATGAAAGAGGACAGATTTTAATAAATTTGCTAAAACCACAGTTATAAACTAGAGCTGTTCATGGCAAATGGGGATGAACACTTATGTTAGTCATAAAAAGAAAAAAAAACATAGAGGGAAAGGAATAACACTTAATAAAAGATACTGGAAGAAAATTGTCCTGATATAAAAAATATATATATATATATTTAAGCCTGCCGATTAGATGTTTCACTAAATTTCAGGAGTGTTCATTGGTAAAAGAAATAAAACACACACAATGATAACATTTCTCTATTTTAAAGTTACAGATAATTTCTTACAAGCCTCTGGGAATAGATAAGTTACCTATAAATGGAAAAGAATCATATTAGAACTAGTGAAGTGCATAAAACCCCTAACTAATGGATGGATGTCTAGAGAAAACTTAGAAAAAACAATTAGAATCCTCTCATGATACCATTCCCATGATAGAGCAAGAGTGTTCCTATGAGTTTATTATAGTTTTATCATGTAAGTGTGAGTTGGTGGGGGTGTGAGGAGAGAGACATAATCATCTTGTTATAATATGTTAATAAATATGTATGAGGAAGTGTGGAGTAAAAGAGAGATAGCCATTAAAGGAAAGGTAAAGGAGGACATCAAAATTACTAAGTGGGGTGAACATACAGCACAGTATTGTTTTTGTGTACTCATTCTTCCGATTCCCTATATAAGGATTACCATCTCCTCCTACAGCCAATTACTGTACAGAGCTTCCGTGGGTGGATTTTTACATCTCCATCACACTGAAGGTTTACTTCATCATTCAACTAGCTTTGGTCAATGGAATTAGAGTAGATATAACATAACCTACTGGAACAACCACTTTAAGTACCAGAGTGTGTTTTTGGCACTCTTTTGCTCTTTTTCATGTGCAATTAGAATAAATACACCAAACAAAGTTTATTGCATCAGCCTAGGTAATAATATTAGTAGACTCATATAGTAGGGCTGCTGAAGCTGATCTGTAACTGCCAACATAGGTTGCAAGTGAGAAATAAATAATTTGAGGACAGTGATATTTGTAATCATTGATGTAAAGCTGAATAAATGATAACTGTTCTAAAAAAAGAAAAACACAAATGAAATAAGGAGACATTGATAGTGGCAGTTGATCTATAATAAGAGCCCGGAAGGCAGTCACTCATGTTATATAGGCCTAAATATTTGGGAGACTCTTGCTTAGATAAACAAGATATGAACATAAAAATTACCTAGGTTGAAAAAGTCATCCCCTTTCTGATAAACTCTCTAAATGGATTAACATGGCCCTCATTAAATATTTTCCTTTGAAAAAAAAATAAAAGTTTAGGGAACAGAAACTAAGGACATGGCATGAAATGAGATTATGAACTATGTTTTTTTGCAGGGGGGCTGGTGGTTGTTGTTAGAAGGTTGCTGATATTAAGTTGTTTGTTACTACCCCTCTCCCTTCAAAATACAGTTGACTAAAACACAAGGAAGAAATATTTTTAAAAATTATACCAACTAAAATATGGAAATACAAAATGAGCAACTAAAAAAGTAAAAAAAAAAAGAAAGTCAGGTGTAAGAAATAGAATTGTCTACACATCATCACTGAATGTGAATACATTAATTCTTTCATTAAAAAAAATAGGTCATTACTTCCCTGTTCTCTGGTGGGACTGTCCTTCTCAGTCAAGCTTGCCTCAGCTCCAGCATGGTGCCCTCCCCTGCCCCCCCCGGCTCCCAAAAGACCAGCAAAGGCCCCTACTCACACCATGTCTCTAAACCCTGGAGTTTTAAGATCAGCAGTCTTGGCTGGGATAAAGCCAGGAGGGCACTGAACTCCTGCTGGAGAGAAGACAGGCAAAAACCCAGGAGCAGATAGCAAGGAAACAGCAACCTGAAAAACACCTGGGGCAGACAGTGGGGAGATTATTTGTTATTGTAGGAAGGCTTCCCTGAGAGGCAACTTTCAGGAAGATGCCTCTCCTGGGACAAAGGAGCTAGCTGGTGCTATTTCCCTACCTCTACCCCTTAACATAAACACAGAGCCACTTGAGAGAAGCAGCCTAACTTACTTACACCAAGCCTCATTCCCCCCCCCCCGAATTCTGAAACCCCTTCTTAGTCACACTTGCCTCATTCCCAGAGTGGTGAGCCCCTCCCCCAGAAGACCAGCACAAACCTGTGCTCACACCATGACTTCCAACCAAAGAGTTCTGAAGTGCCTCAGTTCTGGTGGATTTGGTGTCAGGTCTCATTTCACAAGCAGACCAGAGCACACCTAATTAAAATTCACCACATTCAGGCCGGGGACCAAACACTACCCACAGCAGGCAAGGAGAGCCTCTGAAGATTAGTAGCTTGAAGGACAGAGCAATGAAAACACAACATCAGAGTATACCCAGCACACAACAGAGATACTCCCTGAAGCTCCAGGCCCTGGGCACTACATGACCTCTACTTCATAAGGTCATAAATTTCAGAAAGAGGAAACATGGGCTTTTCTTACACACAGAAGACAGAGCCTTAGACAAACTGCCAAGATGGAGGAATTTATCCCAAAGGAAAGAAAAAGATAAGACCATGGCAAGAAATCTAAGTATAACAGATATAAGTAACATGCTTGATGGAGAATTTAACACAATCATAAGGATACTCACTGGGCTTGAGGAAAAAAAATAAACATCAGTGAGACACAACAGAGATGAAAAAGTTAAAAAAGAATCAGAAATGAAAAATACAATAAATGAGATTGGAAACAGGCTGAATGCAACAAACAGCAGGTTGGAAGAAGTAGAGGAATTCATTAGTGACCTATAAGACAAAATAAAGGAAAATAATGAAGCTGAACAAAAGAGAGAATGAAGAATTATGCAACTTGAGGATAGACTTAGGGAACTCAGTGACTCCATCAAACTTACTATCATTCATATTGTAGGAGTCTCAGAAGAAGAAGAAGAGAGAGAAAGGGTGACAGAAAATTTATTTTGGGAAATAACAGCAAAACCCCCCTAATCTGGGGGAGAAAACAGACATCCAGATGCAGGAGGTACAGAAAACTCCCATCAAAATCAACAAAAGCAGGCCAATACCTAGACATATTGCAACTAATTTTGCAAAATATAGTGATAAAGGAAAAAACTTAAGAGCAGCAAGATAAAAAAATTCCTTAATTTGCAAGGAAAAACCCATAAGGCTAGCTGGAGATTTCTCAGCAGAAACTTGGCAAGTCAAAAGGGAGTGGAATGATATATTCAAAATGCAGAATGGGAAAAATCTACAGCCAAGAATATTCTATCTGGCGTGGCTAACATTCGGATAGAAGAAGAGATAAAGAGTTTCCCAGACAAACAAAAACTGCAGGAGTTTGTGACCCCTAAACCAGCCCTGCAAGAAATATTACAGGGGATTCTTTGAGTGCAAAGGAATGACCAAAAGTGACAAAGAAAAGAAAGGATCAGAGATTCTCTACAAACAATGACAAAACAAGTAATAAAATGGCATTAATCAATAATTACTTTGAATGTAAATGGACGAAATGCCCTAATCCAAAGACATAGGGTGTCAGAATGGATAAACAAACAAACAACAAAAAAAAACAAACACTCATCTATATGCTGCCTACAACAGATTCATTTTAGACCTAAAGACACCTGTAGATTGAAAGTGGGGGGTTGGAGAAACATTATCAAGCAAATAGCTGTCAAAAGAAAATCAGAGTAGCAAAATAGTATCAAACAATTTTTTTTTTGTTCTTATATTGTTTTTATCCTGCTTTGGTATTAGGGTAGTACTGGCCTCATGGAATGAATTTGAATATGTTCCCTCTATTATATTTTTTGTAAGATTTTGATAAAGATTGTCATTAATTATTTTTTTTTAATGTTTGGCAAAATTCACCAATGAAATGATGTAGTCTTGAGCTTTTCTGTGCTGGGAGATTTTTGATTCCTAATTCAACTTTCATTCTTGTTATTGGTCTAAGAAGATTTCCTATTTCTTGGATTCAAGATTTATGATTCAATTGTAGTAACTTGTGTGTTTTTAGGAATTATCTGGATTTTATTTCTAAGTTATCTGATTCATTGGTATATGATTATTTGTAGTAATCTGTTACCACACTATGTATTCTGTGGTTATCTGTTGATAACCATTTTTCATTTTGGATTTTGAGTCTTCTCTCTTTTTTCCTTAATGTAACTGGTCATTACTTTCAATTGATGTTATTGTTTATTCTGGTCTCTATTTTGTTATTTCTGATTTTTCTTTGTTATTTCCTTCCTCTACTAAATTCCATCTAAGTTCCTTCTTTTTTCTACTTCTTTGTGGTATAATGTTAAGTTGTTTATTTCAACTTTTTTTTCTTAATGCAAGCATTTATAGCATAAATTTCATTCTAACATCTGCTTTGTTGTACCCCATAGGTTTTGGAATACTGTGTTTTCTTTTTCTTTTGTTTTGAGACATATTTTGATTTGCCTTTTGAATTCTTATTTGGCTCATTTCTTGTGCAGTAGGGTATATTTAATATTCACATATTAAATATTTAATATTTACATTATAGATATTTCAGCTTTGCTTTATTATTGATCTTTAGTTTCTTAACACTGTTGTTGAAAAACATATGGTATAATTTCAGTTCTTAAATTTGCAAATTTATTATGTCTCTTTATGTGATTTAATCAGAGGATTCTGTGTGTACTTGAAGAAAGTGTGTATTCTATTTTTCTTTGATGGAATGTTTTATATATCTCTTCTGGAACCATGTATTCTGAAGTATTCTTCAGTAAAAAATGTTCCTTTTGAAAAAAAAAAAACTTTAACTAAGGGTATTCATTTAAAATAAAGCATATCAGAGGGGAGGTAGGTGGGGGGGGATGGGTGAAATAGGTGAAGGGGATTAAGGGTACACTTTCAAATGAGCACTGAGTAATGATATATAGAATTGTCAAATCACTATATTGTACACCTGAAACTAATATATCACTGTATGCTAACCATACTGGAATTAAAATTTAAAAAAAAACTTAATAAAAAAAAGACAACTATTAAAAAAGTAAGTGGTTAGGTCAAATATTCTACTTAGTTATATGATTTTAATAATAACAGCACAA
Source organism: Neomonachus schauinslandi (assembly GCF_002201575.2). NCBI lineage: Eukaryota > Metazoa > Chordata > Mammalia > Carnivora > Phocidae > Neomonachus > Neomonachus schauinslandi. The sequence continues at coordinate 179,032,592 of NC_058404.1, forward strand.
AGAGAAAAAATAATATCAAAAGATAAAGGAGATTGAAATGAAACAAAATGAACAAGAAGATATGGTCTAAAATACACATTGTAATAATGAGATGGAAATATGTTTAAACAGAATAGAATTTAAGGCTGAAGCATTGAAGAGAACAGATAAGTATGTTTTGATGATTCAAATGTACATAGATGATAAAAGACTTAAAAATTCTTACAAAGCAAACAACAGAAAAATATATAAAATAAAAGCTGGTAAATGAAAGGAAAACTAAAAATTAAAATTAGAATTATAGATTTCAATAATCTTATAGTTTCAGAGATGCAAAAGACACAGAGCAAAAATGCAATTAAGAGAATCAACTTAATAGGAATACATAGAATCATAGGTATCTCATATACTTTTGTAGATCAGTGGAAAATGTATAAAATATCTCATGTTTGGAAACTCATAAATTCATAAAATGACTAACAAATTCTATAAAGTTGAACATTTTAGGTTCCATTTTTTCATCATCGTTCAAAACAGTAGAACTAAATAATTTGATGAGAAGAAGTTCTAACTACTTTTGGATTCAGAAACATAATTCTAGAATACACTTGGAAGTGTAAGAAAATCCAATGGTAAATTGAACATATGGAGAGCAATAAATATGAAAACATTTTATATCAAGGGGCGCCTGGGTGGCTCAGTTGGTTAAGTGTCCGACTCTTGGTTTCTGTTCAGATCATGATCTCAGGGTCATGACTTCAAGCCCTGTATAGGGCTCTATGCTCAGCATGGAGTCTGCTTGAGATTCTCTCCCTTAGCCCCTCCCCCCACTCAGGTACTCTCTCTTTCTCAAATAAATAAAGTCTTTTAGAAAACACTTTATAGGGGCACCTGAGTGGCTTAGTCAGTTAAGTGTCTGCCTTCAGCTGAGGTCATGACCCAGGTCCTGGGATTGAGCCCGGAGTCAGGCACCCTGCTGCAGGGAGTCTGTTTCTCCTTCTCTCCCTCTCCCTTTACACCTGCTCTGTCTTTCACTTTCTCTCCCTCACAAATAAATAAATAAAATCTAAAAAAACAAAAACAAAAACAAAAACACCTTTATATCAAAATCTATGGGATGGATCTTATGCACTAAGAAATATGTAGCCTTAAATATTACCATTATTATTTTAAAAAGAAAAATGAAGGCCCAAACTGAAAAATCATTCTCATTCACTTGCCTTCCGATATGCTCTATTGAATAGAAGAAGTAGGTCCGAATTTTTAAAGAAAGGAATGCCTGAATTTAAAAGTTTTAATTTAAACAAGTAGACAATGAACAACATAATTGAACATAAACCAAAATAAAATAGAAAGATGAATTTAATGAAGATGAAATAAGAGTTAATAAAAAGAATAGTAGTCAATATACATAAATTCAGAAGTAAAATTTTTAAAAGTCTAATAAAATTTATTGAAAGGGTAGGGGTGCTTGGGTGGTTCAGTTGGTTAAGAGTCTGCCTTAGGCTCAGGTCATGATCCCAGGATCCTGGGATTGAGCCCCACACCAAGTTGGTCTCCCTGCTGAGCAGGGAGTCTGCTTCTCCCTCCCCCTCTGCTGTTCTCCTTGCTTGTGCTCTCTTGCTTGCTCTCTCTCTCTCTCAAAAAATAAATAAAATCTTTAAAAAAATATTCGAAGGGTAGACACAGGGTATAAGATTGGATAAAAAAAACAAGACCCATCATTATGCTGTCTTCAAGAAACTCATTTTAGACCCAAAGACATCTCCAGATTTAAAGTGAGGGGGTGGAAAACCATTTACCATGCTAATGGACATAAAGAAATCTGGGGTGACAATCCTTATATCAGACAAATTAAATTTTAAACCAAAGACTATAAAAAGAGATGAGGAAGGACACTATATCCTAGTTAAATGGTCTAACCAACAAGAAGATCTAACAATTTTAAATATCTATGCCCCTAACATGGGAGCAGCCAATTATATAGGCCAATTAATAACAAAATCAAAGAAATACATTGACAAAAATACAATAATAGTGGGGGACTATAACACCCTCCTCATTGAAATGGACATCATCTAAGCAAAAGATCAACAAGGAAATAAAGGCTTTAAATGACACACTGGACCAGATGGACTTCACAGACATATTCAGAACATTCCATCCCAAGGCAACAGAATACACATTCTTCTCTAGTTCACATGGAACATTCTCCAGAATAGATCACATCCTGTGTCACAAATCAGGTCTCAGCCAGTAACAAAAGTTTGGGATCATTCCCTACATATTTTTGGACCACAATGCTTTGAAACTAGAACTCAATCACAAGAGGAAAGTTGGAAAGAACTCAAATACATGGAGGCTAAAGAGCATCCTACTAAAGAATGAATGGGTTAACCAGGAAATTAAAGAATTAAAAAAATTCATGGAAACAAATGAAAATGAATGCACAACAGTTCAAAATCTTTGGGATGCAGCAAAGGTGGTCCTAAGAGGAAAGTATATAGCAAAACAAGCCTTTCCCAAGAAACAAAAAAGGTCTCAAATACGCAACCTAACCCTACACCTAAAGGAGCTAGAGAAAGAACAGCAAATAAAGCCTAAACCCAGCAGGAGAAGAGAAATAATAAAGATCAGAGCAGAAATCAATGAAATAGAAACCAAAAGAACAGTAGAAGAGATCAATGGAACTAGGAGCTGGTTCTTTGAAATAATTAATAAGATTGATAAACTCCTGGCCAGACTTACCAAAAAGAAAAGAGAAATGACCCAAGTAAATAAAATCATGAATGAAGGAGGAGAGATCACAACCAACACCAAAGAAATACAAAAATTTATAAAAACATATTATGAGCAGCTATATGCCAGCAAATTTGACAATCTAGAAGAAATGGATGCATTCCTAAAGATGTATAAATTACAAAAACTGAACCAGGAAGAAATAGAAAACCTGAACAGACCCATAACCAGTATAGAAATTGAAGCGGTAATCAACAATCTCCCAACAAACAAGAGCCCAGGTCCAGATGGCTTCCCAGGGGTATTCTACCAAACATTTAAAGAAGAATTAATAACTATTCTTCTGAAGGTGTTCCAAAACATAGAAATGGAAGGAAAACTGCCAAACTCATTTTATGAGGTCAGCATTACCTTGATCCCCAAACCAGACAAAGACCCCATCAAAAAGGAGAATTACAGACCAATATCCCTGATGAACATGGATGCAAAAATTCTCACCAAAATACTAGCCAATAGGATCCAACAGTACATTAAAAGGATTATTCAACATGACCAAGTGGGATTTATTCTTCGGCTGCAAGGGTGGTTCAACATCCACAAATCAATCAATGTGATACAATACATTAATAAAAGAAAGAACAAGAACCATATGATCCTCTCAATTGATGCAGAAAAAGCATTTAACAAAGTGCAGCATGCTTTCTGATTAAAACTCTTCACAGTGTAGTGATACAGGGTGCATACCTCAATATCATAAAAGCCATCTATGAAAAACCCACAGCAAATATCATACTCAATGGGGAAAAACTGAGAGCTTTCCCCCTGAGGTCAGGAACATGGCAGGGATGTCCACTCTCTGTTGAACTATGTTCAACTATATTGAACTATGCTGTTCAACTATGTTGAACTATGCTGTTTAACATAGTACTAGAAGTCCTAGCTCAGCAATCAGTCAACAAAAAGAAATAAAAGGCATCCCAGTTGGCAAAAAAGAAGTGAAACTCACTTTTTGAGTATTACTCACATGATATGATACTTTATGTGGAAAACCCAAAAGACTTCACCCCAAAACTGCTAGAACTCATACAGGAATTCAGTAAAGTGGCAGGATATAAAATCAATGCACAGATATCAATTTCATTTCTATATACCAACAACAAGACAGAGAAAAGAGAAATTAAGGAGTCAATCCCATTTACAATTGAACCCAAAACCATAAGATAACTAGGAATAAATCTCATCAAAGAGGCAAAGAATCTGTACTCAGAAAACTATAGAATACTCAAGAAATAAATTGAGGAAGACACACAGAAATGGAAAAACATTCCATGCTCATGGATTGGAAGAACAAATATTGTGAAGATGTCAATGCTACCTAAAGCAATCTACACATTTATTGCAATCCCCATCAAAATACTATCAAGCTTGTTCAAAGAAATGGAACAAATAATCCTAAAATTTGTATGGAACCAGAAAAGACCCCGCATAGCCAGAGGAATGTTGAAAAAGAAAAGCAAAGCTGGTGGCATCACAATTCCGGACTTCAAGCTCTATTACAAAGCTGTCATCACCAAGATAGTATGGTACTGGCACAAAAACAGACACATAGATCAATGGAACAGAACAGAGAGCCCAGAAATTGACCCTCAACTCTATGGTCAACTAATCTTGAACAAAGCAGGAAAGAATGTCCAATGGAAAAAAGACAGTTTCTTCAACAAATGGTGTTGGGAAAATTGGACAGCCACATGCAGAAGAATGAAACTGGACCATTTGCTTACACCACACACAAAAATAGACTCAAAATGGTTGAAAGACCTCAGTGTGAAACAGGAATCCATCAAAATCCTTGAGGATAACACAGGCAGCAACCTCTTCAACCTCAGCTGCAGCAAATTCTTCTTACAACCATTGCCAAAGGCAAGGGAAGCAAGGGCAAAAATGAACTATTGTGACTTCATCAAGATAAAAAGCTTTTGCACAGCAACAGAAACAGTCAACAAAACCAAAATACAACTGGCAGAATTGGAGAAGATATTTACAAATAACATATCAGATAAAGGGCTAGTATCCAAAATCTATAAAGAACTTATCAAAGTCAACATCCAAAGAACAAATAATCCAATCAAGAAATGGGCAGAAGACATGAACAGACATTTCTGCAAAGAAGACATCCAAATGAAAAACAGACACATGAAAAAGTGCTCAACATCACTGGGCATCAGGAAAATACATATCAAAACCTTAATGAGATACCACCTCACACCAGTCAGAATGGCTAGCATTAACCACTCAGGAAATGACAGATGTTGGCGAGGATGCAGAGAAAGGGGAAGCCTCCTGCACTGTTGGCAGGAATGCAAGCTGGTGCAGCCCCTCTGGAAAACACTATGGAGGTTCCTCAAAAAGTTGAAAATAGAGCTACCATACAATCCAGCAATTGCACTACTGGGTGTTTACCCCAAATATTCAAATGTAGGGATCTGAAGGGGCACATGCACTCCTGTGTTTATAGCCGCATTATCCACAATAACCAAACTATGGAAAGAGCCTAGATGTCCATCAACAGATGAATGGATAAGGAAGATGTGATATATATACATTCACATACACAAGGGAATATTATGCAGCCATCAAAAAATGAAGTCTTGGGCGCCTGGGTGGCTCAGTTGGTTAAGTGACTGCCGTCGGCTCAGGTCATGATCCTGGAGTCCCTGCATCAAGTCCCGCATCGGGCTCCCTGCTCAGCAGGGAGTCTGCTTCGCCCTCTGACCCTATCCCCTCTCATGTGTTCTTTCTCTCTTATTCTCTCTGTCTCAAATAAATAAATAAAATCTTAAAAAAAAAATGAACTCTTGCCATTTGGAATAACATGGATGGAACTAAAGGATATTATGCTAAGCAAAATAAGTCAATCAGAGAAAGGCAAGTTATCATATGACCTCACTGATATGAGGAATTTGAGAAACAAGACAGAGGATCATAGGGGAAGGGAGGGAAAAATGAAACAAGATGAAATCAGAGAGGGAGACAAACCATAAGAGACTCTTAATCTCAGGAAACAAACTGAGGGTTGCTGGAGTGGAGGGGTTGGGAGGGATCGGGCGGCTGGGTAATGAACATTGGGGAGAGTATGTGCTATGGTGAGCACTGTGAATGGTGTAAGACAAGAATCACAGACCTGTACCCCTGAAACAAATAATACATTATGTTAATAAAAAATATATTCAAAGGGTAGAAAAGTAAAGTTTTGTATGAATGGGAATAAAAAAAAATGAAAATTAAGAAAATACAGGCAAAACAGATATATTGCAGGGTCAGTTCCAGATGAGAACAATAAAGTGAATATCACAGGAAAGGCAAATGAATTTTTTCATTTCCCAATGCATATAAAAGTTTATACTATATTGTAGTCTTATATCTATACAATAGCATTATGTTTAAAAATGTGCATACCTTAATTCTTAAAACACATTACTGGCAAAAAATTCTAACCATTATCTGAGCTTTTGGCAAACCATAGTCTTTTTACTGGTGGAGTGTCTTAGCTCAAGGTAGATGGCTGCTGACTGCTTATGGTGGTGGTTGCTCAGGGCTGGGGTGGCTGTGGCAAATTCTTAAAATAATACAATGATGAGGTTTTCCACACTGATTGACTCTTCCTTTCATGAACATATTCTCTGTAGCATGTGATTTTATTTGATAACATTTTAAAATTGCAGCCAATCCTCTCAAAACCTGCTGCTTTTTTTTGTCAATTAAATTTGTCATATTCTAAATCTTTGGTTGCCTTTTCAACAATCTTCATGGCATCTTCATTAGTAGTAGATTCTTTCTTAAGAAACACTTTCTTTACTCATCCATAAGAAACAACTACTCATGTGTTCAAGTTTTATCACATGATTGTAGCAATTTAGTCACAGCTTTAGGTTCTCCTTCTAATTATAATTCTCCTGCTATTACCCCCACATCTGTAATTACTTTCTCTGCTGAAGTCTCAAATCCCTCAAAGTTATCCATGAGGGTTGGAATCAACTTCTCCAAACTCCTCTTAAGGTTGATACTTTGACCTCTTGCCATGGATCACAAATATTAATGGCGTTTGATGGCAAATCCTGTCAACCAGGAAATTAAGAATTAAAAAAAAAATAGAAACAAATGAAAATGAAAACATTCCTGTTCATAACCTCTGGGATGCAGCAAAGGCAGTCCTAAGAGGGAAGTACATAGCAATACAAGACTTTCTCAAAAAATTAGAAAAGTCTCAAATACACAAGCTAAACTTACACCAAAGGAGCTGGAGAAAGAACAGAAAATAAAGCCTAAACCAAGCAAGAGAAGAAAAATAGTAAATATTAGAGCAGTAATCAATGAAATAGAACCTAGAACAGTAGATCTATGAAACTGGAAGCTGGTTATTTGAAAGAATTGATAAGATCAATAAACCCCATAGCCAGACTTATCAAAAAGAAAAGAGAAAGAACCCAAATTAATAAAATCAGGAGTGGGGGCGCCTGGGTGGCTCAGTTGGTTAGGCGACTGCCTTCGGCTCAGGTCATGATCCTGGAGTCCCGGGATCGAGTCCCGCATTGGGCTCCCTGCTCGGCAGGGAGTCTGCTTCTCCCTCTGACCTTCCTCCCTCTCATGCTCTCTGTCTCTCATTCTCTCTGTCTCAAATAAATAAATAAAATCTTTAAAAAATAAAAAAAATAAAATCAGGAGTGGAAGAGGAGAGATCACGACCAACAGCAAGGAAATATGAACCATTTTAAGAACATATTATGAGCAACTATATGCCAACAAAATAGGCAATCTGGAAGAAATGGATGCATTCCTGGAAATTTATAAACTACCAAAACTGAAACAGGAATAAATAGAAAACCTGAACAGACCTATAACCAGCAAGGAAATTGAAATAGTAATCAAAAATCTTGTAACAAACCAGAGTCCAGGGCCAGATAGCCTTCCAGGGAAATTCTACTAAACATTTAAAGAAGAATTAATAACTATTCTTCTGAAGCTGTTTCAAAAGATAAAAATGGAAGGAATCTTCCAAACTCTTTCTATGAGGCCAGCATTACCTTGATCCCAAAACCAGACAAAGACCCCATCAAAAAGGAGAATTACAGACCAATATCCCTGATAAACATAGATGCAAAAATTCTTACCAAAATACTAGCCAATAGGGTCCAACAGTACATTAAAAGGATTATTCACCATGACCAAGTTGGATTTATTCCTGGGCTCCAAGGGTGGTTCAACATTCCTAAACCAACCAATGGGTTATATCACATTAATAAAAGAAAGGACAAGAACCACATGATTCTCTCAATTGATGCAGAAAAAGTATTTGACAAAATACAGCATCCTTTCTTTTTTTTTTTAAGATTTTTATTTATTTATTTGAGACAGAGAATGAGAGAGAGAGAGAGCACATGAGAGGGGGAGGGTCAGAGGGAGAAGCAGGCTCCCTGCAGAGCAGGGAGCCCGATGTGGGACTCGATCCCGGGACTCCAGGATCATGACCTGAGCCGAAGGCAGTCGCTTAACCAAGTGAGCCACCCAGGCGCCCTACAGCATCCTTTCTTGATTAAAACTCTCCACACTGTAGGGATAGAGGGAACATTCCTCAATATCATAAAACCATCTATGAAAAGCCCACAGTGAATATCATTCTCGATGTGGAAATACTGAGAGTTTTCTCCTAAGTCAGGAACATGACAGTGATACCCACTCTCACCACTGTTGCTCAACATAGTACTAGAAGTCCTAGCCTCAACAATCAGACAACAAGAAGAAATAAAAGGCATTCAAATTAACAAAGAAGTCAAACTCTCACTCTTCACAGACAACATGATACTTTATGTGGAGAAACCTAAAGACTCCACCCCCAAAGTTGCTAGAACTCATACTGGAATTTAGTGAAGTGGCAGGATATAAAATCAATGCACAGAAATCAGTTGCATTTCTATACACTAACAACGAGACAGAAGAAAGAGAAATTAAGGAATTGATTTCATTCACAATTGTACCAAAAACCATAAGATACCTAGGCATAAACCTAACCAAAGAGGTAAAGGATCTGTACTCTAAAAACTATAGAACACTTATGAAAGAAATTGAGGGAGACACAAAGAAATGGAAAAATTTTCCATTATCAAGGATTGGAAGAATAAATATTGTTAAAATGTCTATGCTACCCAGAGCAATCTACACATTCAATGCAATCCCTATCAAAATACCATTAACATTTTTCACAGAGCTGAAACAAATAATATTACATTTTTTATGGAACCAGAAAAGACCCTGAATAGCCAAAGAAATGATGAAGACGAAAACCAAAGCTGGTGTCATCACAATGCCAGACTTTAAGCTCTATTACAAAGCTGTCGAGACAGTATGGTACTGGCACAAAAACAGACACATAGATCAATGGAGCAGAATCGATAACCCAGAAATGGACCCTCAACTCTATGGTCAACTAATCTTTGATAATGCAGGTAAGAATATCAAATGGAAAAAGGACAGTCTCTTCAATAAAAGTTGCTGGGATAATTGAAAGGGCACATGCAGAAGAATGAAATTGGACCATTTTCTTACACCATACACAGAGATAAATTCAAAATGGATGACAGACCTAAGTTTGAGACAGGAATCCATCAAAATCCTAGAGGAGAACACAGGCAGCAACCTCTTTGACCTCAGATGCAGCAACTTCTTGCTAGACACTCTCCAAAGGCAAGGGAAACGAAAGCAAAGTTGAACTATTGGGACTTCATCAAGATAAAAAAAAAAAAAACAAAAAAACAAAACTTTTGCACAGCAAAGGAAACAGGCAACAAAACTAAAAGAAAACCGATAGAATGGGAGAAGATATTTGGAAATGACAGATAAAGGGCTAGTATCAAAGATATCAACTCAACACCCAAAAAACAAATAATCCAGTCAAAAAATGGGCAGAAAACATGGACATTTCTCCAAAGAAGACATACAAATGGCCAACAGACACATGAAAAGATGCTCCACATCATTTGTCATCAGGGAAATTCCAATCAAAACCACAATGAAATACCACCTCACACCAGTCAGAATAGCTAAAATTAACAAGACAGGAAACAACAAATGTTGGCGAGGATGCTGAGATCCTCTTACACTATTGATGGGAATGCAAGCTGGTACAGCCACTCTGGAAAACAGTAAGGAGTTTCCTCAAGAAGTTAAAAATAGAGCTACCCTGTAGACCCAACAATTACAACCCAGGAATTGCATTACTAGGTGTTTACCCTAAACATATGAATGTAGTGATCTGAAGGGGTACCTGCACCCCAATATTCATAACAGCAATGTCCACAATAACCAAACTCTGGAAAGAGCCAAGATGTCCATCGACAGATGAATGGATAAAGAAGAGTGGTATATATACGCAGTGGAATTTTACTCAGCCATCAGAAAGGATGAATACTTACCATTATCTCAATGTGGATGGAACAGGAGGGTATTATGCTGAGTGAAATAAATCAGAAAAAGACAATTATCATATGGTTTCACTCATATGTGGAATATAAGAGACTGCGCAGAGGATCATAGGGAAGGGAGAGAAAACTGAATGCGAAGTCATCAGAGAGAAAGAAAAAACATGAGAGACTCTTAACTATAGGAAACAAACAAGATTGCTGGAAAGATGGTGGGTGGGGGATGGGATAATTGGGTGATTGACATTGAGGACACGTGATGTGATGAACACTGGGTGTTATATGCAACTGATAAATTTTTGAACACTACATCTGAAAGTAATGATGCACTATATATTGGCTAATTGAATTTAAATTGAAAAAATAAAACTAAATAAATAAAATGGTGAATCCTTTCCAGAAGGTTTTCGATTGACTTTGCCCAGATCCATCAGATAAATCACTATCTATGGCATCTATAGCTTCATAAAATAGGTTTCTTAAATAATTTCACTTGAAAGTTGGAATGAACCATGGGTTTCAGAATGCATGTTGTGTTAGCAGTAGCTTGAAAACATTAATCACATTGTCCATCTCCATCAGAGTTCTTGGGTGAGCAGGTACACAGTGTCAGTGAGTAGGCATATTTTGAAAACAATCTCTTTTCCTGAGCAGTAGATCTCAAAAATGGGCTTAAAAATTTCAGTAAAGCATGATGTAGACAGATGTACTGTCATCCAGGTTTTGTTGTTCCATTTGTAGAGTACAGGCAGAGTAGATTTAGCATAATTCTTAAGCGCCCTGGGATTTTTGGAATAGTAAATGTGTATTGGGTTCAATTTAGTCACTAGGTCTGTATGCTCCTAACAAAAGAGTTGGCCTGTCCTTTGAACCTTTGGGCACAGGCACTGACTTCTTTCTAGGTGTGAAAGTCCTAGATGGCATCTTCTTCCAATAAAAGGATGTGTTGTTTACATGTAAAATCTATTGTTTTGTGTAACCACCTTCATTAATTATCTTACCTTCTGGATAACTTTCTGCAATTTCTACATCAGCACTTACTACTTCACCTTGTACTTATTTGCTATGGAGATGGCTCCTTCCCCTAAATCTCACAGACCGACCTCTGCTAGATTCAAACTTTTTATCTACAGCTTCCTCACCTCTCTCAGCCTTTATAGAATTGAAGACAGGGTCTTGCTCTGGATTAATATTTGATTTAAGGGACTGTTGTGGCTGGTTTGATTCTCTATCCAGACCACTCAAACTTCTCCATTTCAACAATAAAACTCTTGCTTTCTTGTATTTGTGTCACTGGAGTAGCATTTTTTAATTTCCTTCAAGTATCTTTTCTTTGCATTTAAAATTTAGTGAATTCTTTGGTACAAGAGGTCTAGCTTTTAGACAATCTCAGTTTTTGACATACCTTTCTCACTAAATTTAATCTAGCTTTCAATTTAAAATGCGATGTGTAATCCTTCCCTTCACTTGAACACTTAGAGGCCATTGTAGGGTTATTCAGTGGCCTGATTTCATTATCTTTGTGTCTTAGGAAATAAGCCTGAGGTGAGGGAGAGATGGGGGAATGGGCATTTATAGAGCAGTGAGATCCTACACAACATTTAAGCCATCTCATATGGTCATGATTCCTGGTTCCCCAAAACAAGTACAATATTAGTAACATCAAACATCACTGATCACAGATCGCCATAACAAATACAGTTACAATGAAAATTAGGATTGCCACCACCTTCAATTTGTGGGAGAAAAATGGAATATCTGCAAAGCACAAAGAAATGAAATGTGATAAAATGAAGCAGTCATGTATATAAAAGAAATTGAAGTCATTTAACATGATCTCATATTAAACTTTATAGGACACATCTGGAAAAACTCAGGGAAAGGGAATGATTTCTAACAAATACAAATTACTAAAATTAACCCAAGAGATAGACAATTTAAAAATGAATTACAATAGAAGAGAATATGTATTTAAAAGCTACAGTATTGAAAAAAAGGAAGTAGACTAAGTTTTAGCTAACCATCAGATAACTTGTTTCCAATTTTATTTAAATTAGCCCAAGATATAAAGAAAGGCAAAGAATTCTCCATTTTATAAAGCCAACTTGCTTTACATTTCCAATCTCAAAAGGAAATGAGAGAGGGAGAAAGAGAGAGAGAGAGAAATTATTTATGAATACAAAAACAAATATCCTAAATAAAGTAGTAACAAATAGAAGCAACTAATGCATACAAATATAACGTATAATTACTAAGCAGAGTTTATTCCATTAATCAAGGTAAAGTTCAGCATAAGAAATTTATCATATTTTTTCTCCACATATTCAAAAATGTGGAAAAAAGTGAGAAATTCCACTGGTATATTCCAATAAAGCATTTGGTAATAAGAAAGTTTATTCTCAATGAACAGTATGGGCACAACAGAAATAGAAGAAAAAAGAAATAAAACTATATGCCAACATAATTGAGCAAACATTATCCTATAGGAAAAAATTCTAAACTTATTTAAAATAAGTAAGTCAATAGGAGTCCAACTCTCATCATATTGTGCAACATTTCCTTGAGATTTTAGCAAATATGGGAAAATGAATATTTTAATAATCAATATAAATTTTATTTAAAAAAGTATGTTTCCTTTTGATGGTCTAATTTGTACCCACAGTCCCCATCTTGCCTTCCAAACTATTAAAATAAATGATAAAGTGACTTGATTTTAAAGCAATGATTAAAAATTTAGTTGATTGTCTTTGTCATTGAAGTATAATTGATGTACAATATCCTGTTAGTTTCAGGTGTACAATAATTTGATAGTTTTATATAACATGAAATATCCACAAAAAGACTAGTTATCATTTGTCATCATACAATGTTATTACAATATTATTGACTATATTCCCTACACTCTATATTACATCCCATGACTTATTTATTTTATAATGGAAATATGTACCTCCTAATCCCCTTCACTTATTTTTTCTGTCCCCTAATCCCTCCCATCCTCTAGTAGCCAATTGTTTGTTTCCTATATCTATGAATCTGTTTCTATTTTGTTTTGTTTGTTCATTTGTCTTTTAGATAGTACATATGAGTGAGATCATATGGTATTTGTCTGACTTATTTCTCCTAGCATAATACACTCTAGGTCCATTTTGTTGATCCAAATGGCAAGAATAATATTTCATTTTATATATATATACAACATCTTCCTTATCTATTCATCTATTGATGGACACTTAGAATCTGTTTCCCTATCTTGGCTATTGTAAATAATGCTGTGATGAACATAGGCGTGAATATATCTCTTTGAATTGATGCTTTATTTTCTTCAGATAAATACCTAGAAGTGGAATTGTTAGACTGGATAGCTACTTATTTTTTCACTTTTTTTGAGAAACCTCCATAGGGTTTTCCATAGTGACTTCATCAATTTACATGCCCACCAACAGTACACAAGTGTCTCCTTTTCTCCACATCCTTTCTGACACTTATTTTTTTTTTATTTATTTTTTTATAATAGCCAACTGGGAGGTATGAGGTGATATTTTACTATAGTTTTGATTTGCATTTCCCTGATTAGTCATGTTAAGAATCGTTCCATGGTCCTTTTGGACATCTGTATGTTTTCTTTGGAAAAATGTCTGTTCTAGTCCTCTGCCCATTTTATAATTGGGTTGTATGGTTTTTGATATAAAGTTGTATAAGTTCTTTATATATTTTAGATATTAATATTTTATTGGATATATCACTTGCAAATATCTTCTACTCCGTAGGTTGCCTTTTCATTTTGTTGATGGTTTCCTTTGCTGTGAAAAAACTTTTTGTTTGATATAATCCAATTTGTTTTTTACCTTCTGTTGCCTTTGCCTGAGGAGGCTTGTACAAAAAAGAAATATTGCTAAGGTTAATGTCAAAGAGCTTACTATATATGTTTCCTTCTAGGAGTTTTATAGTTTTCAGTCTTACATGCAAGACTTACATCTTTAATCCATTTTGAAGTAATTTTGTATGTGATGTGAAATAGTGGTTCAATTTAATTCTTTTACATACAGTTGTCCAGTTTTCCCAACAAAATTTATTTTTTTTAAGATTTATTTATTTGGGGCGCCTGGGTGACTCAGTTGGTTAAGCGACTGCCTTTGGCTCAGGTCATGATCCTGGAGTCCCTGGATCGAGTCCCGCATCAGGCTTCCTGCTCGGCAGGGAGTCTGCTTCTTCCTCTGACCCTCCCCTCTCTCATGTGCTCTCTCTCATTCTCTCTCTCTCAAATAAATAAATAAAATCTTAAAAAAAAAGATTTATTTATTTGAGAGAGAGAGAGCATGTGGGGGGAGTGGCAGAGGGAGAAAATCTCAAGCAGACTCCCCACTGAGCAGACATGGGGCTCCATCTCACAACCCATGAGATCATGACCTGAGCTGAAACCAAGAGTCAGATGCTTAATAGACTGAGGCACCCTGGTAGCCCATCCCAACACCATTTATTAAAAAGACTATATTTTTTCCACTGTATATTCTTGCCACATTTGTCCTACCTTAATGGACCATATATATGTGGTTCTATTTCTGGGCTGTCTATTCTATTCATCTCTGTGGCTTTTTTCATGCCAGTACCATACTGTTTTGGTTACTACAGCTCTGTAGTATAATCTGAAATCAAGGAGCATGATATCTCCAGCTTAAAAAACAAACTTGTTTTGGCTATTTGGTATTTTTTTGATTACATACAAATTTTAGGATTATTATAGTTCTGTGGAAAATGTTGTTGGTATTTTTTGGGGTTAACATTGAATCTGCATATTGCTTTGGGTTATATGCTTTTAACAACATTGATTATTCCAATCCATAAGCATGGAGCCTACTTGGTTAAATTTCTTTCTAGATATTTTACTTTATTGATGCAATTGTAAATTGAACTCTTTTCTTAGTTTCTTTTTCTGATAGCTTATATAAGTGTATAGAAACCCAACCAATTTCTATATATTGATTTTGTATCCTGTGACCTTTCTAAATTCAGGTATTAATTCTAATAGATTTTGATGGAGTGTTTAGGATTTTCTATATATTTTATCATGTCAACTGAAAATAGTGACCATTTTACTTTTTTTCTTTCTGATTTGGATGAATTTTATTTCTTTTTCTTGCCTAATTTCTGTGGCTAAGGTTTCTAATACCATTTTGAATAAAAGTGGTGAGAGTGAGCATCCTTTTCTTGTTCCTCATCTTAGAAAAAAGTTTTCAGCTTTTCACCATTGAATATGATGTTAGCTGTGGTTGTGTAATATGTGACCTTTATTATGTTGAGTAGGTTCCCTCTATATCTACTTTGCTGAGAGTTTTCATCTATATATTGAATTTTATCAAATACCTTTTCTGCATCCATTGAGATGATTATATAATTTGAATCTTTCATTCTGGTAATGTGGTGTATCACTTTGATTTCTGGATGGTGAAATATCCATGCATCACTGGAATAAATCCCACTGGATCATGACATATTATCCTTTTAATATATTGTTAAATGCAATTTGCTAATTTTTGTTGAGGATTTTGCATTTATGTTCATCACCATAATTGGGCTTCAGTTTTCTTTTTTTTCTTTATTTTTTAAGATTTTATTTATTTATTTGGGAGAGAAAATGAGATAGAGAACATGAGAGGGGGGAAGGTCAGAGGGAGAAGCATACTCCCCACTGAGCAGGGAGCCCGATGAGGGACTCAATCCCGGGACTCCAGGATCATGACCTGAGCCAAAGGCAGTCACTTAACCAACTGAGCCACCCAGGCGCCCATCCTTCAGTTTTCTTTATTGTGCTGTCTTTGTCTAGTTTAGGTCTCAGGTAATGCTGACCTTACAAATTAGTTTGGAAATAATCTTCCCTCTTCAATTTTTTGGAATAATTTGAGAAAGATAGGTAATAATTATTTTATTTTATTTATTTATTTTTTAAATATTTTATTTATTTATTTGAGAGAGAGAGAATGAGATAGAGAGCATGAGAGGGGGAGGGTCAGAGGGAGAAGCAGATTCCCTGCTGAGCAGGGAGTCCAATGTGGGACTAGATCCCAGGACTCGATCCCAGGACTCCAGGATCATGACCTGAGCCGAAGGCAGTCGCTTAACCAACTGAGCCACCCAGGTGCCCCAGTAATAATTATTTTAAATGTTTGGTAGAATTCACCTGTGAAGCCATGTGGTTATGAGTTTCTCTTATTTGAGGATTTTTTAAATTAATAATTGTAATTTATTACTTGTAAGCAGTCTATTTAAATTTTTCTAGTTTTTTTTTTTTTTGTGTGTGTGTGTGTGTGTGTTATTCAGTCTTTGAAGGTTGTGCATTTCAAGAAATGTATCCATTCAAGTTTTTTTCTATTTGTTCAGGTATAATTATTTGTAGTAGTCTCTTATGATCTTTACATTGCTTTATCAGTTGTACCTTCTCTTTCATTTCTGATTTTGAGTTCTCTGTTTTTCTTGGTGAATCTGGCTAGAGTTTATCATGTTTTCTAGTCTCTATTTTACTTATTTCCACTGATTTGAGACTGTTTCTCCTCCTCCTTGCTCCTCCTCCTCTTCTTTTTCAAGATTATTTAGGTGTAAAGTTAGATTTTTTATTTGAGATTTTTCTTGTTTGCTTTTTGGAAGTGGGCTTTTTACACTATGAACTTCTATTTTAGAACAGCTTTTTCTGCACCTCAAAGATTTTGGAGCATTGTGTTTTCATTTCCTTTTGTCTCAGGCATTCATTGATTCCTCTTCATTTTTCATTGACTCATTTGCTGTTTAGTTTTCACATGTTTATTTATTTTTTTCCAGTTTTCTTCTCATAGTTAATTTCTAGCTTCATACCATTGTGCTCAGGCAATATGCTTCATATCATTTGTTTTCTTGAATATTGACACATGTTTTGTGGCCTAACATGTAATCTATCCTGGAGAATATTCCAAGTGCACTTGAAAAGAATATGTATTCTGCTGGTTTTGGATGGAATTTTTTGTATGTATCTAGTAAGGCCAATTGGTCGAATGTGTTGTTTAAGGACAATATTTTCTCATTGATTTTCTCTCCAGATGTCCTATCCATCGATGTAAATGGAGTATTAAATTCTCTTACTCTTATTGTATTGCCATCAACTTTTCCTTATATGTCTGTTAATATTTGCTTAAAATGTTTAGGTGCTACTATGTTGGGACCATAAATGTGTATAAATGTTATATATATATTTTTGATCGACCCTTTTATCATTATGCAGTATTCCTTTTTTTTTTTTTTTTTCACTTTTTTTTTTTTTTTTTTGGTCAGCCTTATTACATCATCTTTCTTTTGGCTTGCAATCCTCTACTTTCAGTCTGTGTGTCTTTAGATTTGAACTGAATCTCTTGTAGGTGGAATATAGATGTGCCTTTTCTTTTCTTTTTCTTTTCTTTTCTCTTCTTTTCTTTCTTCCTTTTTTATCCATTCTGCCACCTTATGTCTTTTTATTGGAACATATAGTACATTTACATTTAAAGTAATTATTGATAGGTATGTATTTATTGCAATTTTGTTCATTGCTTTCTGGTTATTCCTTTCTTCCTCTGTTTCTTTTTTTTTTTTAAGATTTTATTTATTTATTTGACAGAGAGAGACACAGCAAGAGAGGGAACACAAGCAGGGGGAGTGGGAGAGGGTGAAGCAGGCTTCCTGCTGAGCAGGGAGCCCGATGAGGGGCTTGATCCCAGGACCCTGGGGTCATGACCTGAGCTGAAGGCAGGTGCTTAATGACTGAGCCACCCAGGTGCCCCTCTCCCTCTCTTTCATCTTCCCTTGAGGTTTGATGGCTTTCTTTGTGTTATATTTATGTTCCTTTCTCTTTAGTGTTTCTCTATTGTAGGTTTTTGTTTGTTGTTACCATCAGGTTCATATATATCAACCTATAAATGTAGCAGTCTATTTTTAGTTGATAGTCACAAGTTTGAACACATTTAAAAGCACATTTGTACTCCCATTTTAGGTTTTTGATGTCCTATATTAAATCTTTTTTGTGTATCCCTTAAGTACTCATTGTTATTATAGTTGATTTTTACTTTTTTTTTGCCTTTTAAATTTTTTGCTAGGTGTTTGAGTCACTGATCCACTCCCTTTCCTGTATATTTGTCTTTATCAGTGACTTTTCTTTGATATATTTTCTTATTTCTAGTTATGGACTTTTCTCCTTAAAAAAATACCCTGTGATCTTTATTGTAAAGTTTCTTTAATGGTGATAAACTCCTTTAGTTTTTGCTTATATGGGGAAATCTTTATTTCTCTTCCAATACCAAATGATAATCTTGCCAGAAAGAGTACTGTTGCTTTTAAGTTTTTCCCTTTCAGCACTTTAAATATGTTTTGCCATCCCTTCTGGCCTACAAAGTTTGTGCTGAAAAATCAGCTGAAAATCTTATTGGGTTTCCCTTATTTGTGAATCTTTGTTTTTATATTGTTGCCTTTAAGAGTCTCTATTTATCTTTATTATTTTTTTTCATTTTAATTATAATATGTCTCAGTGTGGATCTCTTTGGGTTCATCTTGTTTGGAACGCTCTGTGCTTCGTGGAACTAGATGTCTCTTTTTTACCCAGGTTAGGGAATTTTTCAGCCATTATTTCTTCAAATAAGTTTTATGCCCCTTTCTATCTCTCTTCTTCAGGGACCACTATAATGTCAATGTTAGTATGCTTGATGTTGTCTCAGAGGTCCAATAACCTACCTTTACTTTATGATTCCCTTTTCTTTTTTCTGTTCCTATTAGGTGATTTCCTCTACCCATCCTCAGGTTGTTGATTTGTCCTTCTGCATTATCTAATCTGCTGTTGATTCATTTTAGTGTATTTTTAAAATTTCAGTTATTGTGTTCTTCAGCTTGGATTTTTTTTTTCCTTATATTTCTGTTTGTTGAAGCCTAACTGTGTTTATCCATTCTTCTCCCAAATTTGGTGATTGTCTTTATGACCATGACTTTTAACTCTTTATGAAGTAAATTATTTATCTTCATTTCATTAGGTTCCCCCCCGCCACCCCGGGGTTGTATATTGTTCTTTCATTTGGAACATATTTCTGTTTCTCATTTTGTTTGGCTTTCTGTGTTTATTTTTATGAATTAAGCACAACTACTATTCTCAGTCTTGAAAGAGTAGCCCTGGGTAGGAGCATCTCCTGTGTAGATTGCATGGGCCTGGTAGCTTCATCTGGCTGAGGCTGGAGTGGTCCTGGGGTGCACTGCTTCATGGCTACTCTGGCAAGGCAGCTGGATGTGAAGTAGATGCAGGCGGTGGGGTTCTGGGGCATGCCACACTGGAGCCACCCTGGTCAGGTCACTGGAGCTGCTTTGGTTGCCAAAATGGTGGGACTGCTGGAGCTTGAACAAGAATTGGCCAAGGGGTACCAGGGTGGTTTGTACTGGGGCCATCCTACTGGGATAGCTAGACTTGAGGTGCCAAACCAGGAGATCCTCCTATCCAGGGCCACCTTGGTAGCACAGCTGGATTATTGCAGGCTGTGCAGGGAATCTTGGGGCATACTGTTTCAGAGACACCTTGGCAGGACAGCTGGTACTACATCAGGGACTGAAAGGGTTTTACATCACACTGAGGCTGCCCTGTTGGGATTACTAGAGCTGGAGGGGGTATGAACCAGTGGGTCCCAGGGCATGTCATGCCTGGTTTGCCTTGGCAATATGGCTTGGTCGGGTTCTGGTTCAATGGTTCCTGGAGTTCACTGTGCCAGAGCCAACTCAGGGGAAAGCTGGCCTAAGGACCTGGTCCCACTGAGGTGGCCCTAGCAGGCTGGATAGAGTGCCAGGACCATACTCCTATCCACACTATCTAGTTGGAGGGGAGACCTCAAAAACTGTGCTCACTAGCATCTATCTCCAACTCCATAGAGAGTGCCAGCAGTTTCTCTCCTCTTTGTCAGACACTCTGGGGTAAGTAAATGTTTTTCTTTACTTATACACTAGTTTCTTTTTAAACAGCTTTGAAGGGTGGGCAAGTTTGTACTTGGGCTTCTCAGTTTTATCCCTCCCTCCTATAAGTTGCTGCACTGTGGGATGTGTTCCTATCACAGTGAATCTTCTCTCCTCCCCTTCTCTACATGGTCCCTCTATCATTTGTTATGCTGAAGCTGTTCAATTAGCACTTAGCTCTTTATCAGGAGATATTGTTTTTATATTTGATTGCATCTGTGAAAGGAGGTAAGTTTAAGTCATCCTATACTGCCATCTTGGACTGCTCTCCCCACACTAGGTTGTCTTGTATTTAGCAGTAAGACCTGGAAAAAGAAATAGAAAAATTAATCGATTCCAAATAACAACAAATTCAACAACAAAAAAAAATTAAGGAACTATGAAATACTTAACCATAAATTTAATTTAAGAAAGAGAACATATATGAAAAATATGAGTGCACATTACTGAGACAAAACACAAAATAAATGTCACCCCGTTTTCTTGGATAGGAAGTAATAATGTCATAAAATATAAATTATCTTCAACATATACATTTAATACAATTAATCTAATGTCTAATGCTTTCTGAATCTATTGAAAGCTTCTTTAGATGTTCTTCATAAATTAGGAATGTAAACTAGGAAGTGTCATGATTACAACCTAAAATAGAAAATTGTATTTATTTCCTAGTTATCGAGTACCTCCAAAGTTACACGAACAATCACATTTCTTGAACTTCTGCTGAGACATTGAAATTTTTGATGATTTTGGGGAGAGTACTAATTTATTATATCATAAGTTATTTGCTTTAGCATAAGAAGGGAAGAAAAATTACTTGAGTTTCCACATTACTGAAAATATTGTTATTTGCCACTTAGTCTCTTTTATAAACTAATAAAACATAGATGTGGTTTTATAAGCTGTTTTATCAAAGAAATACATGAAATTTTAATCTAATATTTTAATTTTTATATTTAGAACAATGATTTAAATGAGGAAGCCAAAGCAATAATATGAGGTAAAAGAATCTGCAGTAAATTCTTATGAGCCATCTGTTTGTATTTAGAAAAGCATAATTCCTAAATCTTGCATATGGTTCAATTAATGCCTTAGTGATTTTTGGCAGAAATACAGATAGCGTATTTAATAAGAGGCAACATTTGACCCCCAAAACATCTCAAACTACTTAAATGACAAAGTAATTTGTAAAGATAGAATATTTAATAATTAGAATTAACTTAGAATTACAAAATTTACAATTAAAATTCACAAATAAATTATACATTTCACAATTAGAATTAAAAGTGTCTGAGGCAGGTGGCACACCTTATACATTTTAGTATATGCTATATTTCTAATGACATATCATAAATTTTGTCAGAATATGTTTGTTGATTGATATACATATACCTCACATACAGATACCTCCAACAAAAAATTCGTTTAATTGAGTTTTATACCTCCTCCCTGAAAGAAAAAGTAATTACTGTTATCTAAATAGCTATATGCTTCTCTGTATTTTCTAGCCCCTTTGAATTCAGGAGAGGTGATATGGCTCCTTTTGGTCAATGGGTTTTCAGTAGAAGGTATTCATCACTAAAGTTTGGGGTAGAATTATAGGATAACAAGTGTGCTATGCCCTTTTTTCACTTAGTGTAATGAAAAAAAGAGACCATGGGGTCATGTAAAATTATCAGATGGTAGAGGCTCCATCATGTGCACAGAGAGACTTCGTTTCACCTTGATTAACATTAGTTAAGAACTACAAATATTTTTTTATGTTTAAGGACTAAAATTCTGTGGTTGTTTTGCAAATGCATTTTAACATAAATTTCTTAACTAATACTCCTCAAGTCTTCATGTTCAGACAAAATAGAACAAATGATCTTGCCATAAAAATAATGTTTATATAAATACATTTGTTCTCTTTGTTCCAGAGACATTTTATGGTACATTCTTTTATTTCTGGCATCAAATAATTACAGCTTGTTTTATAGTTTTCTTTTGTTAGGAATATGTTATCTTTTTGAAAAGAATTTCATTTATTCATCAAATATTTATTGAATAATTATTTGGATGAACTTTTTACAGGAATGACAAGAGCTGAATTAAAAACACTATTTGCCCCTAAGGAGTTGACTATATAATAGCACACATGGACAGAATGCGTACAGAAGCTATGATACAAGTTTGAATTTGATTAACTCCATAACAGACCCTCAAAGTAAAGAGTTCAATCACTGGAGTCATTTTACAAGTGTCATGTAGCTACAAAGCTAATAAGAATATCCATTATATATAAATTTCAAGCATTTTTTTTACCATAGTCCCCACTAAGATCCATATATTACCTTCCCTGCGTCTTCTAGACAATCCCATTTAATTATTCACCTGTCAGAGATCCAGTGATGGAGGAAGATAGAAGAGGTATTTTTTTATGACAAAACCAGGCCTCAGCAAGTTCATAGAGAAGACATGCACATAGAATAGATGCTTTTATTTGAATGACTTTCCTTGGGGTACAAACTATGGACCCTGAGTAATGTTCAAACATAACTGTCTTAGGTTATTGAAGACAATGAGGTGTTGCTTTTTCTCCCCAAACTTCCAAAAAATTTTAACAGAACTACCAAAAGAACAAAAAGAATTCTAAACAGAGAGTGAATAGATTTACAGACTTACATGATCTCTCCTTGTCTCCCTCCCTTTCTCTCTCTCATTTTGTAGATATGCAACCTATATTTCAGAGAATAGACACTCATATTTTGCTTAAACATGGTAGAAAATTGCCATGATTTTATTTACATGGTGAAGTCAAATGTTACACCAAAATTAATGCCATTATTTCTAGGAGTCTTCCATAGCTTATTATTCTTAAAAAACTGTTGAAAAATTAATTTTCCCCCAAAACTAAATATCATAGTTCTGAAAGGGATATGCAATTGACCAATGGTAAGAGTGGTCATTCTTAGAATGACCCAATTAGGCTCTGTAGAATGGCCTGAAAGTGGAGTCAAATGAAAATCCATATTGAAACAGTCTAGCCTCTACTACTAAGAGAGATGACCAAATGTAAGGCAGAGAGAGGGAAGAAAAGAGGCTGAGAAAACCAGTTATCTAATACATAGAGCCTGAGATACTGTGCTTCACAGATTTTGAACAGAAGAAATACAGAAATAATTTTCCTTAAACAAAATAAATATGTTTCCAAAGGGCGTTTGATATATCATAATTGAATTTGAGAGATGCCCATCTCATTTCACTCTCTCATTTCCATACTCTTGTTAACAAATAGTTGACTCCATTAAACACTGTGTAATAAACAGGGAAGACACAAGACATGATCTGTCCACTGGAAAAGGGGAAGCACACAAGGCAAAAACAAGTGAAGCTACATCCTAAGAGCAATTGTCTAAGAAAAAAGATTAATATTTGCAATGAACATAGCTTTATATGATCTTCACCAACACTTGTTTCTTGTTTTTTGATTTTAGCCATTCTGACAGGTATGGGGTAATATCTCATTGTGGTTTTAATTTGCATTTCCCTGATGATGAGTGATGTTGAGCATCTTTTTATGGGTCTGTTGGCCATCTGGATGTTTTCTTTGGAGAAATGTCTGTATATATCTTCTACCCATTTTAATAGGATTACTTGTTTTTTGGTCATTGAGTTGTGTAAGTTCTTTACATATTTTAGAAACTAACCCTTTATTGGATATGTCATTTGTAAATATCTTCTCACATTTAGTAGGTTGTCATTTATTTTATTTTTATTTATTTTTAAAAGATTTTATTCATTTATTTGAGAGAGAGAGAGAGAGAGAGCACGTATACACAGGGTGGGGAGTGGGGGGGAGGGGCAGGGCAGAGCGGGAGGAAAAGGGAAAAGCAGACTCCTTGGCTGAGCCTGGAGTCCAATGCAGGGCTCAATCCCACTACCTGAGATCATGACCTGAACCAAAAACAAGTCAGATGCTCAACTGACCCAGGCACCCATGCACCCCAGTAGGTTGTCTTTAATTTTGTTGATAGTTTCCTTTGCTGTACAGCAACTTTTTAATTTGATGCAATCCCAATCTTTTATTTTTGCTTTTGCTTCCCTTGCCTCAGGAGACATATCTAGAAAAATGTTATGACAGATATCAGAGAAATGTTACTGCCTCTGTTCTTTCTAGAATTTTTATGATTTCAGGATTTAGGTCTTTAATCCATTTTGAGTTATTTTTGTATATGGTATATGTTTCATTCCTTTGCCTGTAGCTGTACAGTTTTCCCAACACCATTTGTTGAATAGACTTTCTCCTACTGCATATTCTTGCCTTCTTTGTTGACGATTAATTGACCATATAAGCATGGATTTACTTCTGTACTTTCTATTTTTTCCATTGATTTATATGTCTAGGTTTGTACCAGTACCATACTATTCTTATTATTACAGCTTTGCAGTATAACTTGAAGTCTGGAATTATGATAGCTCCAGCTCTGTTTTTCTTTTCTAAGAGTGCTAAGGCTATTTGAGGTCTTTTGTGAATTCATACTAATTTTAGGATTGCTTATTCTAGTTCTATGCAAAATGCTGTTGATATTTGATTGAGATTGCATTAAATGTATAGATTGCCTTGGACAGTAGGGATATTTTAACAATATTTACTTTTCCATTTATGAGTGTGAAATGCCTTTCCATTTGTGTCATCTTTAATTTTTTTCATCAGTGTTCTATAGTTTTCAGAGTACAGAACTTTCACCTCTTTGGTTAAAGTTATTCCTAGAAATTTTATTATTTTTGGTACAATTATAAATGGGATTGTTTTCTTAATTTCTCTTTCTGCTACTTCATCATGATCTGCTAAATCATGCATGGAAATACAACAGATTTTTGTCTGTTGATTTTGTATCCTGTGACATTACTGAATTCATTTACCAGTTTTAGTAGTTTTTGGGTAAAGTCTTTAGGGTTTACTATATATATAGTATCATGTTATTTGCAAAGAGTAATAGTTTTACTTATTCCTTACCAATTTGGATGCCTTTTGTTTTTGTTGTCTGGTTGCTGTGGCTAGGACTTCCAGTACTATGTTGAGTAAAATTGCTGAGAGAGGATATCCTTGTCTTGTTCCTGACCTTAGGGGAAAAGCTCTCAGTTTTTCCACATTGAGAATGATGTTAGCTGTGGGTTTTTCATATAATGCCTTTATTCTGTTGAGGTATGCTCCCTCTAAATCTACTTTGTTGAGGGTTTTATCATGAATGGATGTTGTATTTGGTCAAAAGCTATATATTTTTTTTTTTTTGCATCTATTGAAATGTTCACATGGTTTTTATCCTTTCTCTTCTTGATGTGATGTATACATAGATTGATTTGCAAATATCGAACCACCCTTACATCCTAGGAATAAATCCCACTTGATTGTTGCAAATTTTTTTTAAATGTATTATTGGATTCAGTTTACTAATATTTTGTCGAGGATTTTTGCATCTACATTCATCAAAGATATTGGCCTGTAGCGCTCACTCTCTCTCTCTCTCTCTCTGGTAGTGTTTTTATCTGGTTTTGGTATCAGGGTAATCCTGGCCTTATATAATTAATATGATTGTTTCCCTTCCTCTTCTATATTTTGGAATATTTTGAGAAGAATAGGAATTAATTCTTCTTTAAATGTTTGATGAGATTAATCTGCAAAGCTGTTTATGGACATCTGTTTTTTGGGAGTGTTTTGATTACTATTCATTATCATTGCTGATAATCAGTCTGTTCAAATTTTCTATTTCTCCCTGATTGAATTTTTGGAGGTTATATATTTCTAACAATTTATCCATTTCTTTTAGGTTGTCTAATTTGTTGGCATATAATTTTCCCAATATTCTCTTAAAATCCTTTACATTTTTGTGATGTTGGTTCTTGTTTGTCTTCTTTCATTTCTGATTTTGTTTGAGTTCTGCCTCCCCTCCCCTTTTTTTTTTTTTTTTTTTAGTCAATTGAATTTGTTGATTTTTTTTCAAAGAACCAGCTCCTGGTTTCATTGATCTGTTCTATTGTTTTTTGTTTGTTTGTTTGTTTTTTGTGTTTTGTTTTGTTTTAGTTTCTATTTCATTTATTTCTGCTCTAATCTTTATTATTTCCTTCCTTCTGCTGGTTTTGGAGTTTGTTAATTATTCTTTTTCTAACTCCTTTAGGTGTAATGTCAGGTTGTTTATTTGAGATTTTTCTTGCTTTTGAAGTAGGCCTATATTATTTTTTTTTATTTATTTATTTATTTATTTATTTATTTATTTATTTATTTATTTTAAAGATTTTATTTATTTATTTGTCAGAGAGAGACACAGCGAGAGAGGGAACACAAGCAGGAGGAGTGGGAGAGGGAGAAGCAGGCTTCCCACGGAGCAGGGAGCCCGATGCGGGGCTGGATCCCAGGACCCTGGGATCATGACCTGAGCTGAAGGCAGATGCTTAATGACTGAGCCACCCAGGCGCCCCAGGCCTATATTATTTTAAACTTGCCTCTTAGAACCACTTTTGCTGCATCCTGAAGAATTTGAACCATTATGTTTTCATTTTTATTTGTCTGTATGTATTTTTAATTTCTTCTTTGATTTCTTGTTTGACCCATGCATTGTTTAGTAACATGCTATTTTACCTATCTGTATTTATGTTCTTTACAGATGTTTTCTTGTGGTTGGCTTCTAGTTTCATAGTGCTGTGGTCAGAAAAGATACATGGTATGACTTTATTCTTTTTTAATTTGTTGAGATTTGTTTGTGGCCTAATATGTGACCTATCCTGGAAAGTGTTCCATGTGCACTTGAAAGAATGTGTATTCTGCTCTTTTGTATGGAATATTCTGAATATATCTGTTAAATACATCTAGTCCAATGAATAATTCAAAGCCACTATTTCCTTTTCTTTTTGGATGATCTATCCATTGATGTAAGTGGGGTGTTAAAGTCCCCTACTATTATTGTATTACTATTGATTACTTCCTTTACTTTTGTTATTAACTGCCATATTTGGGTATTCCCATGTTGGGTGCATAAAGATTTACAGTTGTTATATCTTCTTGTTGCAGCGTCCCCTTAATGATTATATAGAGTCCTTCTTTGTCTTTTGTTACTTAACAGTCTTTGTTTTAAAGTCTATTTTGTCCAATATAAGTATTGTTATTCTGGCTTCCTTTTTAAATCCATTGGCAGGATAAATGCTTTTCCATCCCTTCACTTTCGATCTCCATATGTCTTTAGGTCTAAAATGGGTCTCTTATAGGCAGCATATAGATGGTCTTTTTTAATCCATTCTGTCACCTTATTTCTTCTGACTGGAGCGGACTATTTAAATTCAAAGTAATTATTGATAGGTATGTACTTATTGCCATTTTGTTACTTGTTTTATGGTTGTTATTGTAATTCTTTTCTGTTCCTTTCTTCTCTTGCTCTCCTCTCTCTCAGTTTTCTGGTTTTCTTTAGTGATATATGTGGATTATTTTCTTTTTATTTCTTGCATATCTATTATGGGGTTTTGATTTGTGGTTACTATTAGGTTTGTACATAATATATTATGCATGTATTAGTCTATATTAAATTGATGTTTGTTTAAGTTTGTACCCATTCTTTACTACTCTTTCCCCCATGTTTTAGGTATATAGTACCATACTTTGCATCATTTTATGTTGTTAACCCCTTAGTTGGTTTTAATTGATTGATTGATTGATTGATTGATTGATTGATTGATTTTAAAGATTTTATTTATTTATTTGACAGAGAGAGACACAGCGAGAGAGGGAACACAAGCAGGGGGAGTGGGAGAGGGAGAAGAAGGCTTCCTGCCGAGCAGGGAGCCCAATGCGGGGCTCGATCCCGGGACCCTGGGATCATGACCTGAGCCAAAGGCAGACGCTTAACTGACTGAGCCACCCAGGAACCCCCAATAGATATATTTAATAGTACTTATTTTGTGCTTCCTATTTTTATTGCTCCTACTGATGTTCTTTTCTTTCCACTCAAAGAGTACCATTTAACATTTTTTATAGGGTTGGTTTAGTGATCATGCATTCGTTTAATTCGTGTTTGTCTGGGAAACTCTTTATCTCGCCTTCTATTTTGAATAATGGCCTTGCTGGATAAAATATTCTTGGCTGCGGGTTTATTTTGTTTTGTTTTGTTTTGTTTTGTTTTTAACCTTTCAGTACTTTGAATATATTATGCCAATCTCTTCTGGCTTGCAAAGTTTCTGCTAAAAAATCAGCTGTGATAGCCTTATGGGGTTTTCCTTATATGTAACTATTTTATGTTCTTTTGCTGCTTTTAAAGTTCTCTCTTAACACTATTGTTTGCCATTTTAATCACTATGTATATTGATATGGACCTTCTTGGGTTGATTTTACTGGGGGTCACCATGCCTCCTGGATCTGGATTTCTATTTCCTTCCCCAGATTTTGGAAGCTTCCAGCTATAATTTCTTCAAATGAATTTTCTGCTGCCCTTTTCTCTATTCTTCTTCGGGGATTCCTATAATGCAAATTTTATTATGCTTGATAGTGTCACTGAGTTCCCTAAGTCTATTTTCATTTTGCATAACTTTTTTTCTCTTACCTGCTCAGCTTGATTACTTTCCATTATTCTATTATCCAGGTCACCATTTTGTTCTTCTGCTTCCTCCAGTCTGCTATTTATTCCATCTAGGGTATTTTAAATTTCAGTTACTGAGTTCTTCATCTCTGATTGGTTTCTTTTTATCTCTTTGTTAAGGGTTTCACTAATGTCCTCCACTCTTTTTTCAAGTTAAGTGAATATCTTCATGATTATTACTTTAAAATCTCTATCAGGCATATTACTTATCTCCATTTCACTTAGGTCTCTTTCTGTGAGTTTGTCCTTTCTTTCATTTGGGACATATTCTTCTATCTCTTCATTTTGTCTAACTCTCTGTGTCTGTTTATGTGTATTAGCAAAGGCAACTATGTCTCCTGCTCTTGAAAGTAGTGGCCTTATAAAGAAGAGGTCCTGTAGTGCCCTGCAGTGCAGTGTCCACTGTCCACCAGAACCTGGCATTTCGGGGGTGTTTTCTGTGTGTGCTGCACACACTCTGATGTTGTAGCTATGCCATCTTTGCCTTTAGTCATCTCCAGTGGTTCTCTTTGCCTGTTGTAGACAGTGTTTGGTCCCTGTATTATTACTGGGAAGTCTGGGGGCACCTTGGGCTTGAGTTGAGTCAGACCATGTGTTTGTGAGATGTAGTAGTGCCAAACTGCAGGGCACTTTCCCTGTGTGTCCTCTGAGACACTTTCACTGGTGGTGGGGCCTGCCGTCAGACTAGTGGTCTGCCCTCAGCTTATAGCTGGGGTCACATTCTGATTGGTGTGTGTGGTTACCTTTCCCTATTTCTGGGACTGTAATCTCTTTGGAGTAGTGCTGGCTCCTCTTGGGGCTACTTGTACACTGCCAGGCTTGTGGTACTACTTTGGATGTGCTCTGGCCAAGAGTGCATTGGAGGCAGGGCATCAACAACATGGGCAGAAGCAGGACATGCAGTATTTGCCAGTTCTTGGTTGTCTTCTGGGGCAGGGCATCTGCAGTACCAGGACAGATGCAGGCCTGGCTGGAGAGGATGGGTGGCAGTGTTAGCAAGTTAGGTGGTGTCAGTGCTGCACTGATTCCACAGGTGGCTTTGTTTATGGTAAGGGGCAGGGAAGGGAAATGGTGCATGCCAATTCCTCTGTTCTTGCAGGAGTCCCCCAATGACCTCTGTCCCTCTAGGACATGCTCTGAGAAGAGTAAAAAACTCTCTCTCCTGTATGCTCCAATAATTTCTCAAACTACTGTTTATATACTATGTTTCTGCAGGCTGTTTATTGTGCCATCTCTTTAAGGTCAGGGACTCAGTTTGCTCTTATCTTCCTAGCTTTCCAAGAGCCAAGCCCACTGATTTCTAAAATTCCAAGATTTAACTCCTGCTGGTTGTAAGAACTCATGAAATTTGGCCCCTCTGGTTTTCAAAACCAAATGTTATAGGGATTTGTCTTCCCTGTGCGGTCACCCCAGTGTGACAGTCTGTTTCTCTCCTTTCTCCATGCTTGTAGCTTCCTCCATCTGGTGGATAGCCCCATTGGTTCTTTTAGCTCCTCACTACATCTCTGCCCCTCCTAACCTTTTTTATGTGGTTTCTTTTTCTACATTTAGTTGTGGAGATTATTTTGCTGGTCTTCAGGTTATGTTGTAGGTTATTGACATTGATGTGAGTGTTATCTTGTATTTTGGGGACAAGGTGAGCTTAGGGTTCTCTTACTCTTCCATCTTCCCAGCAATCCTTCAAGACAGAATTTTAAAAGCAGCAAAAAAGTGCACAAATACTCACATACAACAGAACCACCATAAGACTATCAGTTGATTTTCAGCAGAAACCTTACAGACCAGAAGGGAATAGAATGATGTATTCAAAGTCCTGAGGGTAAAATAAGTTACAACCAAATATATTTTACCTAGCAAGAATATCACTGAAAACGGAAGGACAGGCAAGCAGTTTCCCAGACAAGCAAAAGTTAAAGGAATTTGGGGTACCTGGGTGTCCCAGTCAGTTAAGGGTCCAACTCTTGGTCTCAGTTCAGGTCATCATCTCAGGGTCATGTGATTGAGCCCTGTGTTGGGGAGTCTGCTTGGGATTCTCTTTCTCTCCTTCTGCTCCTCCCTCCACTGGTGCTCAATCTCTCTCTCTCAAATAAATAAATAAATAAAATCTTAAACAAACAAACAAAAAGCTAGGGACACCTGGGTGGCTCAGTTGGTTAAGTGTCCGACTCTTGGTTTTGGCTCAGTTCATGATTTCAGGGTCACGGGATCGAGCCCCACATTGGGCTCCATGCTCAATAGGGAGACTGTTTGAGCTTCTCTCTCTCCCTCTTCCTCCACCCCTCCACCCACTTGCGCTCATGTGCTTTCTCAAATAAATAAATAAAATCTTTGAAAAATTTTTTAAAAAGCTAAAGGACTTTAACAAAATTAAATGGCCTTACAAGAAGTGTTAAAGGGACTTAAATGGAAAAGGAATTTCCAAACCTAGACATATCAACATATATAACAAACCCACAACTAGCTCATACTCAACAGTGAAAAACTGAAAGCCCTTCTTCCAAGATAGGAACGAGAAAAAGATACCCACTCACCACTTTTATTTAATATAGTATTGGAAGTTCTAGCCACAGCAATCAGATTTAAAAAAGGAATAAAAAAAATCCAAATTTGAAAAGAAGTAGTAAAACTGTCCCTATGTGCAGTTGAATTCATACTATAAAGAGAAAACCCTAAAAACTCCACCAAAAAACTCTTAGAACTAATAAATTAATTTAGTAAGTTTGTAAAATAAAAAATACTTACTGTACATAAATATCTGTTTAATTTTTATATACTAATAATGAACTATCAGAATGAGAAATTATGATCTAATTTATAATTGCACTAAAAAGAATAAAACACCTGGGTATAAATGTAATCAAGGAGGTGAAAGACCTGTAGTCTGAAAAGTATAAGACACTGATGAAAGACAGTAAAGATATTAATAAATAGAAAGATATACCATCTTAAGAACTGAAAGAATTCATATTGTGAAAAATGTCATTGCTGTTTTGATAGAGATTGCATTAAATCTGTAGGTTGTTTTGGGTGGTATGGACATTTTCACAGAACAAGAACAAAGAATCCTAAAATTTGTATGGAATCACAAAGACCCTGAAGAGCCAAAGCAATCTTTTTTTTTTTTTTTAAGACTTTATTTATTTGACAGAGACACAGCGAGAGAGGGAACACAAGCAGGGGGAGTGGGAGAGGGAGAAGCAGGCTTCCCGCGGAGCGGGGAGCCTGATGCGGGGCTTGATCCCAGGACCCTGGGATCATGACCTGGGCCGACGGCAGACGCTCAACGACTGAGCCACCCAGGCGCCCCGAGCCAAAGCAATCTTAAGAGAGAACAAAGCTGAAGACATCACACTCCCTGACTTCAAACTATACTACAAAGTTATATAATCAAAACAGTACAGTAGTAGCATAAAAACAGACACATCAGGGGTGCCTGGGTGGCTCAGTCATTAAGCGCCTGCCTTTGGCTCAGGTCGTGATCCCAGGGTCCTGGCATTGAGCCCCACATCGGGCTCCCTGCTTGCCAGGAAGCCTGCTTCTCCCTCTCCCACTCCCCCTGCTTGTGTTCCTGATCTCACTGTCTCTCTGTCAAGTAAATAAAATCTTTAAAAAAAAAAAAAGACACATCAATCAATCAAACAATACAAAGAATCCAGAAATAAACCCACACTTATGCAATTAATTAATCTTTGATCACTGCAGCAAGAATACACAATTGGTAAAAGATATTCTCATCAGTAAGTGATGTTGGGAAAACTGGAACGTTACATGCAAAAATATGAAATTGGAACACTTTCTCACACCATATACAAAGTAAACTCAAAATAGATTAAATACTTAAATACTTAAGACTGGAAACCATAGAACTCCTAAAAGAAAACAGGAAGTAAGTTCTTGGACACTGATTTTAGTAATATTTTTTACATCTATCTTTTTGGGCAACGGCACAAAGAATTGGGACTACATTGAAAAAGCTTTTGACCAACACAGATAAAGATAAACAAAACAAAAAGGTACCTACTAAATGGGAGAAGATACTTACAAATGATATGTGATAAGGGTTTAACATCCAAAATATGTAATGAACTCATAAAATTCAATATAAAATGAATCTAATTTTAAAATGGGCAGAGGAGCTGAATAGATATTTCTCCAAAGAAGACATATAGTTGGTCAAAAGACACAGGAAAAGATATATCACTAATCAGGGAAATGCAAATCAAAACCACAATAAGATAATCACCTCATACCTGTCAAAATGGTTACTATCAAAAGAGAAAAGAAATACATTATGACAACAATATGGAGAAAATGGAATCCTTGTGCACTGTTAGTTGGAATGCAAAAAGTTGCAGCCACTATGCAAAACAGTGGAAGTGCCAAAATATTAAAAATAGAACTTTCCAGCAATTCCACTTCTCAGCATTTATACACAGAAAACAACTAATCCGAAAAGACGTGTGTACCATGAATGTATAAAAAGATAAGGCATATATATACAATAAAATATTACTCAGCCATAAACAAGAATAATATCTTGCCATTTGGGACAGCATGGATGGACCTTAATCTAAGTGAAATAAATCAGACAGAAAAAGGCAATTACACATTATTTCACTCATATGTGGACTCTAAAAAAAAAAAACCAAATGAATCAGCAAAACAGAACATACACATAGATACAGGGAGTAATTTGATTGCTAGAGGAGAGGAGAGTGAGAGCATGGGTCATCCAGGGGAAGGAGATTAAAAGGTACAAACTTCCAGTTATAAAATAAATAGGCCATGGGGATGCAAAATACAGCATAGGGAATATAGTTAATATTATAACATATTTGTATGGTTACAGAAGGTAGCTAGACTATGGTTATCACAGTGTAATGTATATAAATGTTGAATCACTATGTGTACGCCTGAAACTACTAACATTGTATGTCAGCTACACTTCAACAAAAACATGAAATACAAATAAAAATAGAAATAAACGCAATATTTGAAGCATAAGGTGTAAAAACAGATGCAACTCAAAATCTCACCAGGATGTGGTTATTTCATAATAACTAATAAAAAAATTGAACTATAGGGACACCTGGGTGGCTCAGTCAGTTAAGCATCTGTCTTCAGCTCAGGTCATGATCCCAGGGTCCTGGGATTGAGTCCCACATCAGGCTCCCTGCTCAGAGGGGAGCCTGCTTCTCCCTCTCCCTCTATCACTCCCCCTGCTTGTGCTCTCTCTCTCTCTCTCATAAATAAAATTTTAAAAAATGAACTATAAAAGAGCACTTATAATTAGCTAATTGTTGAGAAGACAGAGATTTGGAACATGGTTGATTATAAAGGGGAACAACATAAGCAAATTGTGATTTCTGAAAAAGATAGGAACTAAATGGGACATGATGACTTGGATATATTGGAATGAAAAAGTGTGCCTGAATTTTTAATTTTTTTTTTAAATTACAGTTGGGTAATATCTACATCATTCTTAAAAGAAAAGCACTCAGGAATTGTACACAAGGCTAAACTCACTTGAATTATAAAGACAACAGATAAAAATTCTTAGTTATGCTAGAACTTCAGGAATAGCACATATTTGAGGTCCTTAGCAAAATACAACAAATATTCAGTCAAAAAATTACAGAAAGGAGGGATGGAAAACATGATAGGGACATTTGCATCTCTTTTAAATAAACATACCTACTAAACTATTTCAAAATATTTATAAAATATAAATGTTTATAAGTCTTATAATTGTAAAAATAATTCAATTAAGCAATGAGAGATAAGGAATAGGTGTTGTCAGGAACTCTCAATATGGTAGCTTCCTCATGGTTCACAGAGGAGAGTCAATAAAGTATTAGGAGTCTCAAATTATTAAAATAATACCTCTACCATCAAAATTATTTATAACATATTTCTTAAGTGTAGTATCATTTTCCAAGCCCATATAGTTGTAAAAATATTCTCTGAGTTTCAGTAATTTTTCCCTTTTATTTCTATTTTATTTAACACTTTAACACTTTAAAGAAATTAATTTCTTTTTTTTTTTTAAGATTTTATTATTTGTCAGAGAGAGGGAGGGAGAGAGAGAGAGAGAGCACAAGCAGGGGGAGGGGCAGAGGAAGAAGCAGGCTCCCTGTTGAGCAAGGAGCTCAGTGCGGGACTTGATCCCAGTACTCTATCCCAGTACTCTGGGACCCTGAGCTAGGCCGAAGGCAGACGCTTAACCGACTGAGCCACCAGGCATCTCTATTTAATTTCTTAAGAGAAATTAAATTTAATATATAAGATACTAAAATAACATTGATAGATTTTCAGACAAAATTGTAGTTAAACTCTCTTTTAAGACAGCTAAGTAATATTTCAGCCAAAAATAGCAGAAAGTATGACTTCTGATGTTATAAACACATATTTATTTCTCTTTCATAATAAAAAGTTGGGAGTCAGGAAGCTGCTGTACCAATGGCTGAATGATGTCATTGCCAGAGTCTATGCACATATTTTCTCCCTATCCTTGTGATAACAGCATGCTTGTGTATGCCAAGCAAGAAGAGAGAAGACAAGGGGTGGTATCATCAGATGTGTGCTTACATTTCACAGGCCACCCCTGGCTTAAGAGAGTCTGCACAAGGGATTCATACAGATTTCCCCATAAAATCTACAGTAGGTAAAACAAAGGATATTGAGTAATTTGAACTATGTGTCTACCACATGTTCCCTTTTTATTTATTCATAGATGAATTTCAGAAATAATGTGCAATAGGTTTTTACTATGCATGCATAGTAAAGGGGATTTTTTAAATTTAACATTTTATATTTTAAAGATGATAAACAAGTATTACCAAAGGTATATCTCTGCCTACCCATAGTTAAAATCAATAAAAACATTCAGTGAATATGTAACATCATTTTACATAAATTAAAGTTACATAGGTTAACCTAAAGAATGAGAAAAGACACATGAAATACTAAATATATAATGGCAAGGACAGATATGCTAAACGTATTGTCATAGAATAATTTTTAGAAATACTTAAATCTTTTTTTTTTTTTTTTTTTTAGAATTTCAGATACCATGTTCAAAAACATTTCCTCTGAGGATTTATAGAAATTTCAGTAGTAGCATTCTTAGCATCTAAGAAGAAATGACACAATAGCTCTTTTGAAGTTCTAATAATATCATCCATTACACTTTTGTTTTGCAAACTTTTTTCAACATGTCCATCTACAACACCTCTTGCTCGTCATAAATTGTCTTGGTTCAATGACATTTATAATATTTTCACAACAAGAAATAGTTTTTGATAGTCATTTTTCAATCATTCTCTTACAAGCATTACTGCTGTCCATGTTGTATGGCTCAAACCATCACTGACTGGCTATTTGCAGCCTACAGGTCAAACACTGTGACATTCCATATAGCAAGTCCTCCTTTAGTTATTATATTGGCATTGTTTTAGAAAGGAAAAGGCTTTTTCTCTAAAGTATGTCTACTCTTCCTTTCATTTTAGACTTTTGAGTAAATGATATGTACTATGATTAAATCTGTAGAAAAAATAAATTGAATTTTGCAGCTATAAATTTAAAAATAAGATAAAATGAAATAGGCACAATCATAGTCTTTAAATATTAGATAAATATATTTGCTTAAATTATTAAAATATAAGTAATAGTTGAGATGATTGGAAACATAGACACAGCTGGAGATCAATGACTGAGTAGAAGAGTGAGACAAGGAACATAGTAAAAGTGGTCAAAGCAACTGAAAATATGGGTTAAATGGGTGATGGGTATTAGAGAGGGCATTTGTGATGAGCATTGGGTGTTATAAGTAAGTTATGGATCACTAAATTCTACTCCTGAAACTTATATTACCCTATATATTAGCTAGAATGTAAATAAAAACTTGAAACATAAAATAAATAAAATACACACAAAACATACACATGAATAGAGAGGACTATATACTGTGAACAGCAGAGCTGAAAGATGAAAAAAACCTGAAATCATGTCAGATGATGTCATTGAACCACTGCACCAGCCTCACAACAGCCTATTTCTGGACTTCCTATTACCTGAAATTAATAAATATTTGCTCCTTAAACTACAATTGCTAATACAATTTGGTATCAATAAATGTTTGTTGACTAATCAGAGGGCCACATATTCAGTGTTAAAGTCTCGAATTATATTTTATAATCAATAGAAAGGCATGGAAGTATTTTAAACTGAGGATTAATATCATCCATTCGGGCGCCTGGGTGGCTCAGTCGTTGAGCGTCTGCCTTTGGCTCAGGTCATGATCCCAGGGTCCTGGGATCGAGTCCCACATCGGGCTCTCCCTGCTCAGCGGGAGGCCTGCTTCTCCCTCTCCCACTCCCCCTGCTTGTGTTCCTGTTCTCGCTGTCTCTCTCTGTCATATAAATAAATAAAAATCTTAAAAAATATATATAATAATATCATCCATTCATGTCTTAGGTCACTCCTGGTGCACCAAATGCCTATAGTAATGATTTACACTGTAGAAATCACAGACATAATATATCAACCTATATTTAAGAAAACATATAATTTTCAAAATAAATGCAAGCAAAATTAGAATATTGCCAGATATCCTAGCTATTGACCAAATTCTAAGAATTTCAACAGATTCAGTAAATATACATTCAGAATATGTGTGTTTAAGATTTATGTTACTCCTGAGTAAGTTATGCTTGACTGGAATAATTCTATCTGCCATTCCAAACCTATGACAACTTTTCTGTCTTCTTCCCTCATAAGTAAATATGAGGGGAATGAGTTAAACATAGATTTAGACATAAAAAATATCTTTTGTTTGGTGCCTTCTTGAGAGGGTAAGATGAAATGATATGGAATCTTTATAAATGTTATTTCAAAGATTAGTTCTTACTTGCTAGAGATAGACCAGTACTGCCTTGGTATTATACACATAAAGACAAGCGAACAGTGGGGCGCCTGGGTGGCTCAGTCGTTAAGCGTCTGCCTTCAGCTCAGGTCATGATCCCAGGGTCCTGGGATCGAGCCCCGCATCGGGCTCCCTGCTCAGCGGGAAGCCTGCTCCTCCCTCTCCCACTCCCCCTGCTTGTGTTCCCTCTCTCGCTGTGTTTCTCTCTGTCAAATAAATAAAATCTTAAAAAAAAAAAAAAAAAAGACAAGCGAACAGTAACAAAAGTCATTAAACAAGCTATCAAACAAATCTAGATTTCAGCACTGCACATCACTGTATGGTCAGTAAGATATGGGCTTTGGACTCAGCTGCACATATGACTCCTACTCTACCATACACTACATAAATAACGTAGGAAAAGTTTTTTTTAATATACCTAAGAATGGATTTCTCTCATCTTAAATGGGAATTATGATACATACTTATGGGAGCAATATGAGATTTAAATAAGATAATATTTGTAAAGTGGGTATCTCAGTACCTTACATATAGTAATCATTCAATAGTAGTTGTCACTAATAGTATGATTATTACCATTATCATTACAGTCCTCATCATTATTATTGTCTTCCATTATGAGAGAAAACAACTGATTTAAATGGAAATGGCTTTTCATAGAGATTTTCTTTACTGCGTGCTTTACATCTTGTCCATTCTTAATTATCCATGAGAGAATTTGGTTGCAATGATCTATTTTAGTCTGGTTTTAATTCTGGGAAATCTTATTTCATTAATTTCTGGGCTCTCTGCCTCCCTGCACCACTTACTTATACTTAGGAAATGCAAACTAACTTTAATATTAACTTGAGTTTAAAGTATGGAGAAACTTATGTCTCCATTTTAAAGCCATCATCACTTGAATTTTGAGTGACTCACTTAAAATTTTTTTCTCATATTTATAATCAAGATAATGCTATATTGAAAGGATATGTATTTTATAGGTTTGTTTTGAACACTAATGGATTATAAGTGACGAAGATTTACTAGACAGCCATTTAATTCACTAGAACCACTGCTTCCTAAAATGTAGTTTCGATCTCTACTTTTAGGCAATACCTAAAATTCATGAAAAACAATGTTTTCTCTACAATGAGTGTATATGTGTGTGTATTTTTTAAAGTATGCATATTTTAAAAGTAGGCTCCACCCTCAGTGTGTAGCCCAACGGGGGCTTGAACTGATGACCCTGACATCAAGATCTGAGCTGAAATCAAGAGTCCGATGCTAAACTGACTGAGCCACCCTGGTGCCCCTACAATGTAAATTTTTATTTTATCATATGACAAAATCAACTTTGAGAGATACAGCTGACCCTATTTTGTCATGGGCTTGAACTGTGCAGGTGCATTGATAGTTTTTTTTTTTTTTCAATAAATATAGTACAGTTCTGTAAATGTATTTGTCTTCCTTATGATTTTCCTAATAACATGTTCTTTTCTCTAGGTTACAGTATGGTAAGAATACAGTATATAATATATATATTATATATGTGTGTGTGTGTGTGTGTGTGTGTGTTAATTAACTGTTATTGGTAAGACTTCTAGTCAACAGTAGTCTTCTAGTAGTTAAGTTTTGGGGGAGTCAAAATTTACCCACAGATTTTCAACTGTGCAGGGGGGTGGTACTCCTAACCACTGCCTTGTTCAAAAGTCAACTGTATATTCTGCTGAAAATACAAGTATACCTGCTAGTTTTTTTAAATCTTTGTTGAAAGTACTTGAATATTTAACTGAAAATGCTGTTTTTGGAGATTTTTAAGTAGGCTTTTACCTAAAATTGAAAAGTCTAACAAAATATGCATATTATACAAGTGAGAGAATGTTGAGAAGATTTATTCTAGAGTTATGTTTGTATAAATGGGAGCTTTCTGGACAATGGAGACTACATGCTAATCATATTTAAGAAAAGTCTCATATGTACATTTTGGACACTACCAAAATAAACCTTGACAACATATGTTGTTTTTGTTGTTGCTCTGTATTGTGGAAATCAAAAATAAATTAAGTGGGAATGAGAAGTTTCTCCCTTAGAAATAGGACAGTATAGTTAGATGTTTCATGTTGTGACATAAATAAGCTTGTTTCTCCCTAATTTGTTTTAAAAGACGCATACATCACCACTGGGAATTCTAAGTTAGAATTATAGAGATGAGGAGAAGGAGATAAAGAAAAATTAAGATCTTTATGACAATTAGTAGAAAGAAGCTAGAGATAGAATTTCTATAGACACATAATTTTTCAATCTCTTGAGATAATGACTTGCACTGGTTCTGAAAGGCCA
This sequence comes from Neomonachus schauinslandi, assembly GCF_002201575.2. Lineage (NCBI taxonomy): Eukaryota > Metazoa > Chordata > Mammalia > Carnivora > Phocidae > Neomonachus > Neomonachus schauinslandi. The sequence goes on from NC_058404.1 coordinate 179,072,608, forward strand.
TATAACTTTTATCCTGTCTGCCAACATAGATTGACAGAGGGCTTCAAGGAAAAAGATTGCAAGGTTACATTAAAATTTCATAAGAGGGGGGTGCCTGGGTGGTTCAGTTAGTCAAACGTCTGACTTCGGCTCTTGATCCCAGGATGGAGCCCCACATTGGGCTCCCTGCCCAGGGGGGAGCCTTCTTCTCCCTCACCCTTTGCCTTTCCTGCTTGTGCTCTCTCTCTCTCTGTCAAATAAATAAATAAAATCTTAAAAAAAAAAAAAAAAGACTTCATATGAGGGGCACCTGGGTGGCTTGGTCGGTTAAGCATCCCATTGTTGGTTTGGGCTGAAGTCATGATCCCAGGGTCATGAGATCAAGCCCTGTGTTGGGCTCCATGCTCAGCACGGAGTCTGCTTGAGATTCTCTCTCTCCCTCTGCCCCTTCCCCTGCTTATGCTCTCTCTCTCTCAAATAAATAAATAAAATCTTAAAGAAAAAAAAAAAGACTTCATAAGAAAGTATACCTGGACCACATAGAGATGAGAATAGTGACTTCATATGATCACCAAATTTGCCACCTTGTCTTGAAGCCCTGCCTCCTGTAGAACAGCTACAACATTAAATTCAGTGAGGTAAAGGTATTACAGAGTTGTAGCAGTATTTGTAAAGATGGTTATGATGACCATACATTGATAGTAATCATGAATTATGCTCACCTTTTAAAATGTAGATAGTTCTATAAGATGATTATGTATTTGTTGCAAGTTGTAACATACTGACCTGCTCACCCATAGTAGGAATATTTTCATGTTTTAAGCAACTAGCTTGAAATGAAATGCAAATTATTTCCTTGTTTTATTGCAATTTGCAATTTTGTGATATTGTGATTTTTTTTTAAAGATTTTATTTATTTATTGAGAGAGAGAGAATGAGAGACAGAGAGCATGAGAGGGAGGAGGGTCAGAGGGAGAAGCAGACTCCCTGCTGAGCAGGGAGCCCGACGCGGGACTCGATCCAGGGACTCCAGGATCATGACCTGAGCCGAAGGCAGTCGCTTAACCAACTGAGCCACCCAGGCGCCCCTGTGATTTTTTTTTTTTTTAGAAAATGAAGGTTAGTGGTAACTCTGTGTCAAGAGTCTATTGGGACTATTTTTACAATGGCATTTGCTTACTTCATGTCTCTGTATCACATTTTGGTAATTCTTGCAATATTTTAAACTTTTCCATTCTTTTGTTATGGTAATCTGTAAATATTAATATTTAAAACTACTATTGTAATTGTTATGGGGTGCCACAAACTGTGACCATATAGGATGGCAAACTTAATTGATAAATATTATGTGTTTTCTGACTGTCCCACTGACCAGCCATTCTTCCATCTCTCTCCCTCTCCTTCGGCCTCCCTGTTCCCTGAGACACAATAATATTGAAATTAGGTCAGGTAGTAACCCTGCAATGGTCTGTAAGTGTTCAAGTGAAAGGAAGAGTCACACATTTCTCACTTTAAATTAAAAGCCAGAAATGATTAAGCTTAGTGAGGAAGGCATGTTGAAAGCCAAGATAGGCTGAAAACTAAACATCTTGTGCCAAACAGTTCACCTGGTTGTAAATGCAAAGAAAAAGTTCTTGAAGGAAATTAAAAGTGCTACTCCAGTGAACACACAAATGATAAGAAAGCAAAACAGTCTTATTGCTGATCGGAAGAAAGTTTGAGTGGTCTGGATAGAAGATTAAATCAGTCACAACATCCTCTTAAGCCAAAGCTCAATCCAGAGCAAGGTCCTAAGTCCCTTCAATTCTATGAGAGCTGACAGGTGAGGATGCTGCAGAAAACTGAAGCTAGCAGAGGTTGGTTCATGAAGTTTAAATAAAGAAGCCATCTCTACAACATAAAAGGGCCAGGTGAAGCAGCAAATGTTGATGTAGAAGCTGCAGCAAGTTATACAGAAGATTTGGCTAAGATAATTCATGAAGAGGGCTGCACTAAACAACAGATGTTCAGCACAGACCAACCAGTCTTATATGAAGAAAATGACATTTAGGACTTTCATAGCCAGAGATGAAAATCGATGCTTGACTTCAACAAAGGACAGGGTGACTCTTTTTTTTTTTATGTTATGTTAATCACCATACATTACATCATTAGTTTTTGATGTAGTGTTCCATCATTCATTGTTTGCGTATAACACCCATTGCTCCACGCAGAAGGTGCCCTCTTTAATACCCATCACCAGGCTAACCCATCCCCCCACACCCCTCCCCTCTAGAACCCTCAGTTTGTTTCTCAGAGTCCATAGTCTCTCATGGTTCATCTCCCCCTCCGATTTCCACCCCCTTCATTCTTCCCCTCCTGCTACCTTCTTCTTCTTCTTCTTTTTTTTTTTTTTTTTAA
>NC_058404.1:179075086-179122293 GCF_002201575.2 Neomonachus schauinslandi
CTTCTTCTTTTTTTTTTTTTTTTTAACATATAGTGTATTATTTGTTTCAGAGGAACAGGTCTGTGATTCAACAGTCTTACACAATTCACAGCACTCACCATAGCACATACCCTCCCCAATGTCTATCACCCAGCCACCCTATCCCTCCCACTCCCCACCACTCCAGCAACCCTCAGTTTGTTTCCTGAGATTAAGAATTCCTCATATCAGTGAGGTCATATTATACATGTCTTTCTCTGATTGACTTATTTTGCTCAGCATAATACCCTCCAGTTCCATCCATGTCATGGCAAATGGCAAGATTTCATTCCTTTTGATGGCTGCATAGTATTCCATTGTATAAATATATACCACATCTTCTTTATCCATTCATCTTTCGATGGACATCTTGGCTCTTTCCACAGTTACCATCAACATTTTTCAAAGAAATGGAACAAATAATCCTAAAATTTGTATGGAACCAGAAAAGACCCCGAATAGCCAGAGGAATGTTGAAAAAGGAAAGCAAAGCTGGCAGCATCACAATTCCGGACGTCAAGCTCTATTACAAAGCTATCATCATCAAGACAGTATGGTACTGGCACAAAAAACAGACACATAGATCAATGGAACTGAATAGAGAGCCCCAAAATGGACCCTCAACTCTATGGTCAACTAATCTTTGACAAAGCAGGAAAGAATGTCCAATGGGAAAAAGATAGGCTCTTCAACAAATGGTGTTAGGAAAATTGGACAGCCACATGCAGAAGAATGAAACTGGACCATTTCCTTGCACCACACACAAAAATAGACTCAAAATGGTTGAAAGACCTCAATGTGAGACAGGAGTCCATCAAAAGCCTAAGGGAGAACATAGGCTGCAACCTCTTCGACCTCAGCCGCAGCAACTTCTTCCTAGAAACATCACCAAAGGCAATGGAAGCAAGGGCAAAAATGAACTATTGGGACTTCATCAAGATAAAAAGCTTTTGCACAGCAAAAGAAACAGTCAACAAAACCAAAAGACAACCGACAGAATGGGAGAAGATACTTGCAAATGACATATCAGATAAAGGGCTAATATCCAAAATCTATAAAGAACTTATTAAACTCCACACCCAAAGAACAAATAATCCAATCAAGAAATGGGCAGAAGACATGAACAGACATTTTTCCAAAGAAGACATCCAAATGGCCAACAGACACATGAAAAAGTGCTCAACATCGCTCGGCATCAGGGAAATCCAAATCAAAACCTCAATGAGATACCACCTCACACCAGTCAGAATGGCTAAAATTAACAAGTCAGGAAACAACAGATGGTGGCGAGGATGCGGAGAAAGGGGAACCCTCCTACACTGTTGGTGGGAATGCAAGCTGGTGCAGCCAGTCTGGAAAACAGCATGGAGGTTCCTCAAAAAGTTGAAAATAGAGCTACCATAGGATCCAGCAATTGCACTACTGGGTATTTACCCCAAAGATACAAATGTAGGGACCCGAAGGGGTATGTGCACCCCGATGTTTATACAGCAATGTCCACAATAGCCAAACTGTGGCAGGATGACTCTCGTTAGGAGTTAATGCAGCTGGTGATTTGAAGTTGAACCCAATGTTCATTTTCCATTTCTAAAATCCAGGGCCCTTAAAAATTATTTTAAATCTTTGTTGCTTGTGCTCTGTAAGTGGAATAATAAGACCTGTTTGACAACACATCTATTTACAACATGGTTTACTAAATATTTTAAGGCCACTGTTGAGACCTACAGCTCAGAAAAAAGATTACTTTCAAAATATGACTGTTTATGACAACATATCTGGTCACCCAAGAGTTCTGATGGAGATGTGGAGGTGTACATGGGATTAATGTTGTTTTCATGCCAGCATCCATTTTGCCCATGGATTAAGAAGTCATTTGAACTCTCAAGTCTTATTTAAGAAATACATTTCTTAAAGCTATAGCTGCCATAAATAGTGATTCCTCTGAAGGATGTGGGCAAAGTCAATTGAAAACCTTCTGGAAAGGATTCACCATTATAGTTGCCATTAAGAACAAGATTTATAGGAAGAGGTCAAAATACCAACATTAAAAGGAGTTTGGAAAAAGTTGATTCCAAACCTCATGGATGATGTTGAGGGAATCAAGCCTTGAGTGGAGGAAGTAACTGCAGATGTGGTGGAAACAGCAAGAGAGCTAGAATGAGAAGTGGAGTCTGAAGATATGATTGACTTTCAGTGCCATGATAAAATAAACAGATGAGGAGTTGCTTCCTATGGATGAGCAAAGATACTGATTTCTTGAGATAGAATCTATTTCTGGTGAAGTTGCTTTGAAGATTGCTAAAATGACAGCAAAGTACTTAAAATATTACGTAAATTTAATTGATAAAGCAGTGGCAGACTCCAATTTTTAAATAAGTTCTATAGCAGGTAAAACGCTATCAAACAGCATCCCATGTTACAGAGATAACATTTGTGAAAGGAAAAGTCAATTGATGCAGAAAACTTAAGGGTTGTCTTATTATCAGAGATTGCTACAAGCACCTCAACCTTCAGCAAGTATCAGCCTGATCAAACAGCAGCAATTAGCATTGATGCAAGACCATCTATCATCAAAAAAGGTTATGTCTTACTGAAAGCCCAGCTGATGGTTAGCACTTTTTGAGCAGTAAAACATTTTTTATTTTTATTTTATTTTATTTTTTAAATATTTTATTTATTTGAGAGAGAGAGAGAGAACACAAGCAGAGGGAGCGGCAGGCAGAGGGAGAATGAGAAGCTGGCTCCCTGCTGAGCGGGGGGCCCAATGAGGGGCTTGATCCCAGGACTCTGGGATCATGACCTGAGCCGAAGGCAGACGCTTAACTGACTGAGCCACCCAGGCACCCCAATAAAGTATTTTTTAATTAAGGTATATGCATTTTTTTACACATAATGCTACTGTGTGCTTAATAGACTACAGTATAGTGTAAACATAACTTTTATTTGCACTAGAAAACCAAAACATTTATTTGACTCACTTTATCTTGATATTTGTTTTATTGCAGTGGTCTAGAACTGAACCCACAATATCTCCAAGGTATGCCTCCATACAGAGAAAATTTTGATTTGTTTTAATGTGCTTCTGGTCTCACTTATATTTCTAGAATGTAAGTTCCATGATGGCTGAGGTTTTTGCTTTCTCCTTACATTGAGATAAACATGCAGTAGGACAGTGCTTAACACAGAATAAGTATCTAATAAATATTTATGCACAGCAAAACTAAACATGCTAATGTGTAGCTCTTTGGTTAGCAAACAGTTCTGTTGACCCAGGAGCCCTACAAGTATCATGTTTAAAGGAGCAAAGTGGTGGGGAGAAGATATTCTACTCAATGCTAGGAAGTGCTTTAAATACAAGGAATATGGAGCTCACTCTGTTGCTATGTTTCTGACAGTTTCTTAGACACATTCTTTGAATCTGCATCTAGCAACAGGAATTTTCATTTTTTAGAGAAATCACAACAGTGTATACCATAGTTCAAAGCAAAGGCATAATGGTGTTCACCAGATCTCTTGACCAATCTAAGATGCCCAAATAGCACAGTTATACACAAACAATACATCATGGAACACTACATCAAAAACTAATGATGTAATGTATGGTGATTAACATAACAATAAAAAAATTATTTAAAAAAATGCCCAAATAGCACTTAAAGTGTTGATACAACCAATCCTTCAATTAGTAAGTGTTCTTCAGAAAAACAGAATCTGTGTATTGTGTATTTATAAAGAGATTTATGATAAGGAATTGGATTATGTAATTATGAAAGCTGGTAAGTCACAAATATGCAGTGGGCTGACAGGCTGGAGAATCTAGGAGAGCTAATTGTGCAGATGTAGTCTGAAGGCAGTCTGCTGAATTCTCCTTTGCTCTGGAAGGCATATCTTTTAGTTCCACTCAGGCTTTTTCACTTGATTGAATGGACCCTATCCACATGATGGAGGGCAATCTGCTTTACACAAAATTCACTGATTTAAATCTTAATCTCATCCAAAAACACCCTCCAAGTGGACACAAAAATTAACCTTCAAAATGACCAAGAATTATTTCTGTACTGATGCATTTGTAAATATAAAAATGCTATATATTTGACATTTTCCTGCTCTAATGCATTGAAACATGATCAAAAAGTCCACATTGTTTTTTTTCTACTGTTTTTCAACCATTTCTATTCTTTGCATTAAATTCACAAATATGAATTTATGCTTGTGATTGGTAATATTTTAAAACTGAATAGTTTAAGAATACATTTTTGTTATGAAAAACATTTTTTTCTTTTAATAGGTAACATCAATGGCACAGTATTCGAATAAAACTCAGACGACTTTAAAATTCTGTTACAGGTAGGAGAGTCTGTGTTGTGCAAATGGAGGTCTCAGTCTTTGGATTCCCCAAGAGAAGATTTACATGGGGATCCATGCTTGAATAAAGACAGCCAGAAGGAAAGTAGCAAGCACAAAGCAGTTTATTAAAGCAAAAGTATACTTTCAGGGTGGAACCTCCCATAGGTTGTTTTGGGATTGGATATGATTGGGTCTCTCTGGGCTGAGAGGAGCTGTGATGTGCAATAGGGTGGTCTCTATTGGAGGCTGCTTCCAATCATTTGGGAAACTCCTCCCACAGGTTAGGAAGGGGAGCTTCTCACCCCACAAGGTTTGTACTGGAACCATCATGACAGCCTTTCTCCATTGGGCAATGCAAATGCATTATAATGACTCTAGGAGTTACCCTGGGGCTGAGGTGGAAGAGAGCTCATGCTCCCCCTGTGGCTCTGGCTCTGTTAGCTCCAAGGTCTTGGAAGCCACAAAGTCAGGATGTTGAGCTCCCCTCCCTCTCCACCCCTGCCTGATAATATGTAACTTATTTATCACCATCCTTACCTCCTGCTCATGTCTCTATCATACCCATTTAGGGATTTGGGACTCTGTCTCAGGGTGTTCCTTCCACTGTTCATGTCTAGCTTCTACCTAACAATTACATCATAAAAATATATAATTAGTCCATCTTAGAATCTCTTTAAACATTTTTTTAAAAAAATCAAAGTCTTTTCCACTTAAAAACAATTGTTAGCAATTCAGAAGATTAAGAGACATTAAGCATCTTTAATAGTTTTCATAACAGGATTCTTATAACCTTACTTATGAAATATTTCCAAACAAATTTTTTTTTCAAAAACTCATAAGCTTCGTATCTGATTATATTGAAATTTTAATTAGGAGAAGCTATTCATGGAAACACTGACATTTTTGTAGTGTAAGAAAAATGAAGGGCATTTGAGAAGTTTCCTCTGTTAATATATTCATAGATATTCTGAAGTAAGATTTTGATTTCTTCAAAAACAGTCATAACAATTTGAGCTATAGGAAATAAGTTGTGTTTATTCACAAAATACTCTAAGTATGTTCTAAAAATTATATAATCTTCATTTTCAAGTGTTAATATTGAATTAATGTTAAAATATATAAGCCATTCAATTTGATTATATAAATAGCTGACATTGTATAAACTAAAGGAATTCAAATTTAATACACTTGATCACACACACACACACACACACACACACACACACTGTGTAGAAATTGAGTTGCAGTATGCAATACAGCACAGAAGAGAGAAAATTTAGATAGGAACCCCAAGAAAACTGAATTGGTGGTACTCATAAAAGCTTACAAGAATCTAAGGAAGGTTGCTGTTCATGAAGAAAAAAAAAATCACAGCATAAGCTATAAATTTGGAAAGATAGGTTTCTGAGGAAAGTAACAGATGCTGTTTCTTTCAAATTATTTTAAAATGGGATACACATTTTTAAAAAAGTGTTAAAATTGTAGCACTACTAAAACAAAGAATATTATAAACCTCAAAGTTCGGCCACTGCTGTCAATCTATTTCCCAAAGGCACAAAATAGATTCTTTTAATTTTTCGTACAATATTTTCTTATGATGTGATCAGTCAATTGTTAAGATTCCCCAAAAATGGATACTTCAGTACATAATATGAAAAATGATAGCTCTTGCTGTCAAATGCCTACTAGAATCTAGGAAAATAATGCCTTCTCAATCATCTTTTCTCAGATGAGATCAAAGCCCATTAAAGACCTCACAAGATTGTTCAAGGTAGAGAAAGTCAAGGTTAGAGTAAGTCAGCTGCAAAAACAAGACAAAAATATGTATATTTTCACAACCAGGACCATGTTCTAACCACAAGCATACACAAGCATACCGTCCAAATTGAAGGTAGTGCTTCATGTTCCCCTCCCTTCCTCCCTTCCTTCCTTCTCTTCTCTCATTTTCTCTCTCTCATTCTCATTCTAGTTTTTGTTAAGTTTCATACTCAAAACTTTCATCAGCTTGCCACCATTATTATGGTAATTTAAAAATGCCTTAGATAACCTCTTTTAAATCATTATGTTCTTTACAAATTAGTAATAGTAAAACTATAAATATATAGTTTTATATATACTCTATGGACATAGATTTATATTTTGTTATAAATACCATAGTATATTCAGAGAATATATTGTTTTTGTCATTTAAAATTAGGAATGCCTCGGGGCACTTGGGTGGGCTCAGTTGGTTAAGCAACTGCCTTCGGCTCAGGTCATGATCCCAGGATCCTGGGATGGAGCCCCGCATCAGTTTCCCTGCTTGGTGAGGGGCCTGCTTCTTCCTCTCCCTCTCCCTCTGCCACTCCCACTGCTTGTGCTCTCCTGCTCTCTCATTCTGTCAAATAAATAAAAATCTTTAAAAAAATAAAATAAAATTAGGAATGCCTCATGATAGATAATCTGAACTCTACCTGATTTAATTGTAATCATCTTAAATGTTATATTCTATCAACTTGCCATTTGCCAGATTTTCTAATTCCTTCATAAAATGGAATTATGTTGAAATTATTTTAATAATAATAACAGTAGGGACACCTGGGTGGCTCAGTCGGTTAAGCATCTGCCTTTGGCTCTGGTCATGATCCCAAAGTCCTGGGATCAAGCCCGCATCAGGCTCCCTGCTCCACGAAAGCCTGCTTCTCCCCCTCCCTCTGCCTCTCCCCCTGCTTGTACTCTCTCTCTGTCAAATAAATAAAATCTTTCAAAAAAAAGCTTAAAAATAGTAATAATAACAGTAATAATAATAGTTTTAACTATTTTATTTTGTGCCATAGCAACATAATAAATATTTTTTTTTTTTTAATTCCAGTATAGTTAACATACAGTGTTGTATTAGCTTCAGGTGTACAATATAGTGAGTCAGTAATTCTGTACATTACTCAGTGCTCATCTTGATTAGTGTATTATCTTATATTTAACTATTAAACCAGTCTCCCCTCCCACCTCTCCTGTTAACCATGGGTTTTTTTTTTTTCTCTATAGTTAAGAGTCTGTTTTTGATTTGCTTCCATAATTTGGCTATTGTAAATAATATCACAATAAATTTAAGGGTGCATATATATCTTTTTGAATTAGTGTTTTCATATTCTTTGTGTAAATACCCAGTAGTGGAATTATTGGATCATATGGGAATTATGTTTTAAATTTTTTGAAGAACCTCCATAATGTTTTTCACAGTGGCTACGCCGGTTTGCATTCCCAGTGATGGTGTGTGAATGCTCCTTTTTCTCTACAACCTCACAACGCTTGTTGTTTCTTGTGTTTTTGATTTTGGCCAACCTGACAGGTGAGAGATTATAGCTCATTGTGGTATGTATGTATGTATGTATGTATGTATGTATTTTTATTTTTTACTATTTTAAAATTTTTATTTGGAAAAATCTTACAGGGAATTTTTTAATTAAAATATAATGTATTATTTGTTCCAGGGGTACAGGTCTGTGACTCATCAGTCTTACACAATTCACAGAGCTCACCATAGCACATACCCTCCCCAATGTCCATCACCTTTGCATTTCTCTGATGAGTGGTGATGTTGAGCATCTTTTCATTTGTATGTTGGCCATCTGTATGTCTTCTTTGGAGAAATGTCTGTTCATGTCTTCTGCCCATTTTTAAATTATTTGTCTTGTTTTTCTTTTGGTGTTGAATTGTATAAGTTCTTTGTGTACTTCAGATACAAACACCTTTTCAGAGATGTCATTTGCAAATTTCTTCTTACATTCTATAGGTTGTCTTTTAGTTTTGTTGATTATTTTCTTTGCTGTGCAAAAGCTTTTTATTTTGATGTAGACCCAATAATTTATTTTGCATTTCCTTCCCTTGCCTCAGGAGACATATCTAGAAAAATATAATGGCTGATGTCAGAGAAATTACTGCCTGCGCTCTCATTTAGGAATTTTATGGTTTTAGGTCTCACATCGAGGTCTTTAATCCATTTTGAGTTTATTTTTTGTGTATTACGTAAGAAAGTGGCCCAGTTTCCCCAACATCATTTTTTTGTTTTTTTTTCCCAACATCATTTCTTGAAGGGATTTTTTTTCCCATTGCCTGTTCTTGCTCCTTTGTGGTTGATTAATTGATCATACAATCATGCGTTTATTTCTGGGCTCTCTATTCTGTGCTATTGATGCATGTATCTATTTCCATGACAGTACCATACTGTACTTATTGCTAGAGCTTTGTGTATACCTTGAAATCTGAGATTAGGATACCTCAAGTTTTGTACTTCTTCAAGATTTCTTTGACTTTCCAGGTTTTTTTTTTTTTTTTTCCTGTGGTACCATACAAGCTTTAAGATTATTTGTTCTAGTTCTGTGAAAAATGCTATTGATATTTTGATAGGCATTGCATTTAATCTGTAAAATGCTTTGGAAAGTATGGACATTTAACAATATTTGGTCTTCCAATCCACAAACATGAAATATCTTTCCATTTGTTATGTCATCTTCAATCTCTTTCATTAAAGTTTTATAGTTTTCAGAGTTTTAGAGTTTTGGTTATATTTATTCCTAGGTATTTTATAACTTTTGGTGCAAATGGAAATGGGATTGTTTTCTTAATTTCTCTTTCTGCTACTTCAGTATTAGTGTATAGAAATGCAACAGATTTGTGTATATTGATTTTGTATTCTGTGACTTTACTGAATTCATTTATCTGTCTAGTAGTTTTGTGTATGTGTGTGTGTGTGTGTGTGTGATCTGTCTCTATTTTTTTTTAATGAACCTGGCTAAAGCTTTGTCAAAAACAATCTTTAGTTTTCTATATATAGTATCATGTCATCTACACATAGTGAATGTTTTATCAATTTGGATGCCTTTTATTTTTGTTGTCTGATTGCTGTGCCTAGGACTTCCAGTACTATGTTGAATAAAAGTGATGAGAGTGGACATTTTGTCTTATTCCTGATCTTCTGGGAAAACCTCTGTTTTTGTCCACGGAGTATGATATTAGCTGTGGGTTTTTCATATAAAGCCTTTATCAGGTTGAGGTATGTTCCCTTTAAACCTAATTTGTTGAGGGTTTTTAACATGAATGGATGTTGTACTTTGTCAAATGTTTTTTTCTGCATCTATTAAAATGATCAGATGGTTTTTATCCTTTCTCTTGCTGATGGCATATATCATGTTGGTAGATTCAAGAATATTGAACCACACTTGCACCAGAGGAATAAATTCCACTTGGTCATAGTGAATGCTTTAAAAAAAAATGTATTATTGGATAATTTGTTGAAGATTTTTGTATCTCTGTTCATCAGAGATATTGATCTGTGGTTCTCTTTTTTTGTGTGTGTGTGTGTGTGTGTGAGTAAAGCCATAGAAGTTTATTAAGTGAAGATATAGAAAAAGCTCTCCAGAGTGAGAGGGGTCCCGACAGGGTTGCCCGTAGTTCTCTTTTTTTTGTAGTGTTTTTATCTGGTTTTGCTATCAAGGTGGTGTTGGCCTCATAGAACGAATTTAGAAGCTTTCCTTCTTCTATTGTTTTGGAATAGTTTGAGTAAAATAACTATTAACTCTTCTTTAAATGTTTGGTGGAATTCACCTGTAAAGCCAACTGGCCTTGGACTTTTGTTTGTTGGGAGGTTTTTTTTTTTTTTTTTTTATTGCAGATTTAATCTCATTGCTGGTAATTGGTCTGTTCAAATTTTCTATTTCTTCCTGCTTCGGTTTTTGGAGGCTATGTGTTTCTATGAATTTATCCATTTTGGGCTGTCCAATTTGTTGGCATACAATTTTTCATGATACTCTCTTATAATCCCTTGTATTTCTGTGGTGTTGCTTATTATTTCTCCTATTTCATTTCTGATTTTATTCACATCCTCTCTCTCTGTCTCTCTCTCTTTTTTTTTTTTAATGAACCTGGCTAAAGCTTTGTCAAAAACAAGCTCCCGGTTTATATGATCTGTTCCATTGTATTTTTTAGTTTCTATTTCATGTATTTCTGTTCTAATCTTTATTCCTTCTGCTGTTTTTTTCTTTTTGTTGTTGTTGTTGTTTTCTTCTTTTTCGAGGTCCTTTAAGCTTAGGTTGTTTATTTGAGATTTTTCTTGCTTCTTAAAGTAGGCTTAATTGCTATAAAGTTCTCTTTTAAAAACAGCTTTTGCTGTATCCCAAAGATTTGGACTGTTATGTTTTCATCTTCATTTGTTTCTGTGTATGTTTTTATTTCCTCTTTTTTTTCTTGGTGGATCCATTCATTGTTCAGTAGCATGTTATTTAACATCCATGTATTTGTGTTCATTACAGATTTTTTCTGGTGGTTGATTTCTAGTTTCATAGTGTTGTGGTTAGAGAAGATGCATGCTATGATTATTATCATTTTGAATTTGTTGAGGATTGTTTGTGGCTTAATATGTGATCTATTCTGGAGAATGTTCCATGTACCTTTAAAAAGAATGTCTATTCTGCTGTTTTAGGATGAAATGTTCTGAATATATCTGTGCGATCCATCTGGTCCAAGGCACTGTTTCTTTGTTGATTTTCTGTTTGGATTATCTATCCATTGATGTAAGTAGGATGTTAAAGCCCCCTCTCATTATTGTGTTACTATCAATTATTTCCTTTATGTTTGTTATTAGCTGCTTCATATATTTGGGTGTTCCCATGTTAGGTGCATAAATTGTTATATCTTCTTGTACTATTTCCTTTATGACTATATAGTGTCCTTTGTTTCTTGATACAGTCTTTGTTTTAAAGTCTATTTTGTCGAATATTAGTATCATTACCTCCACTTTCTTTTCACTTCCATTTATATAATAAATGCCTTTTCATCCCTTCACTTTCAATCTGCCTGTCTTTGGGTCTGAAAGGAATCTCTAATAGGCAGCAAATGGTTGGGCCTTGCTTTTTATTCATTAGATCACTCTATGTCTTTTGATTGGAGCATTTAGTCCATTTACATTCAAAGTAATTATCAATAGGTATGTCCTTATTGCCATTTTGTTACTTGTGTTATGGTTGATTTTGTAGTTTTCTGTTCTTTTCATCTTGTTCTCTTCTATTATAGTTTGGTGTATTTCTTTAATGATATATTTGAACTCCTTTCTCTTTAGTTTTTGCATATCTATTACTGGTTTTTGATTTGCAGTTACTATTGATTTTTTTTAATTTTATTATGTTATGTTAGTCACTGTACAATACATCATTTGTTTTTGATGTGGTGATCCATGATCCATTGTTTTCGTATAACACCCAGTGCTCCATGCAGTATGTGCCTCCTTAATACCCATCACCGGGCTAACCCATCCCCCTGCCCCCCTCCCCTCTAAAACCCTGTTTGTTTCTCAGAGTCCATAGTTTCTCATGGTTCATCTCTCCCTCCAATTCCCCCCCCCGATTTTTCCCTTCCTACTCCTAATATCCTCCATGCTATTCCTTATGTTCCACAAATAAGTGAAACCATATGATAATTGACTTTCTCTGCTTGTCTTATTCCACTTACAATAATCTCCTCCAGTCCCATCCATGTTGATGTAAAAGTTGGATATTCATCTTTTCTGATGGCTGAGTAATATTCCATTGTTATATGGACCACATCTTCTTTATCCATTCATCTGTTGAAGGGCATCTGGACTCTTTCCACAGTTTGGCTATTGCGGACATTGCTGCTATGAACATTGGGGTATATAGGGCCCTTCCTTTCACTACATCTGTGTCTTTGGGGTAAATACCCAGGAGTGCAGTTCCTGGGTCATAGGGTAGCTCTATTTTTAAATTTTTGAGGAACCTCCACACTGTTTTCCAAAGTGGCTGTACCAACTTGCATTCCCACCAACAGTGTAAGAAGGTTCCCCTTTCTCCACAACCTCTCCAACATTTGTTGTTTCTTTCCTTGTCCGTTTTTGCCATTCTAACTGGTGTAAGGTGGTATTTCAATGTGGTTTTGATTTGGATTTCCCTGATGGCTAATGATGATGAACATTTTTTCATGTGTCTGTTAGCCATTTGTATGTCTTCTTCAGAGAAGTGTCTTTTCATATCTTCTGCCCAATTTTTGACTCGATTATTTGTTTTTTGGGTGTTGAGTTTGAGAAGTTCTTTATAGATCTTGGATACCAGCCCTTTATCTGTAGTGTCATTTGCAAATATCTTCTCCCATTCTGTGGGTTGCCTCTTTGTTTTGTTGACTGTTTCCTTTGCTGGGCAGAAGCTTTTTATCTTGATGAAGTCCCGAAAGTTCATTTTTGCTTTTGTTTCACTCGCTTTTGGAGATGTATCTTGAAAGAAGTTGCTGTGGCCGATATCAAAGAGGTTACTGCCTATGTTCTCTAGGATTTTCATGGATTCCTGTCTCACATTGAGTCTTTCATCCACCTTGAGTTTATCTTTGTGAATGGTGTTAGAGAATGGTCAAGTTTCATTCTTCTGCATGTGGCTGTCCAGTTTTTCCAGCACCATTTATTGAAGAGACTGTCTTTTTTCCATTGCATGTTTTTTCCTGCTTTGTCGAAGATTATTTGACCATAGAGTTGAGGGTCCATATCTGGGTTCTCTATTCTGATCCATTGGTCTATATGTCCGTTTTCGTGCCAGAACCATGCTGTCTTGGTGATCACTGCTTTGTAATATAGCTTGAAATCGGGCAACATGATGCCCCCAGCTTTGTTTTTCTTTTTCAACATTTCCTTGGTGATTCAGGGTCTTTTCTGATTCCATACAAATTTTAGGATTGTTTGTTCCAGCACTTTGAAAAATGTCATTGGAATTTTTATTGGGATGGCACTGAAGGTATAGATTGCTCTGGGTAGCATAGACATTTTAACAATGTTTATTCTTCCGATCCATGAGCATGGAATATTTTTCCATCTTTTTGTGTCTTCTTCAATGTCTTTCATGAGTGTTTTGTAGTTCCTAGAGTATAGATTCTTTATCTCTTTGGTTAGGTTTATTCCGAGGTATCTTATGGTTTTTGGCGCTACTGTAAATGGAATCGTTTCTCTAATTTCTCTTTCTACAGTTGCGTTGTTAGTGTATAAGAAAGCAAGTGATTTCTGTCCATTGATTTTGTATCCTGCCAAATTACTGAATTGCTGTATGAGTTCTAGTAATTTGGGGGTGGAGTCTTTTGGGTTTTCCGCATAAAGAATCATGTCGTCTGCAAAAAGAGAGAGTTTGACTTCTTCTTTGCCAATTTGAATACGTTTTATTTCTTTTTGTTGTCTGATTGCTGTTGCTAGGACTTCTAGTACTATGTTGAACAATAGTGGCGAGAGTGGGCATCCTTGACGTGTTCCTGATCTTTTTTTTTTTTTTTTAAAGGTTTTTTTTTTTAAGATTTTATTTATTTATTTGAGAGACAGAATGAGAGAGAGAGCACATGAGAGGGGGGAGGGTCAGAGGGAGAAGCAGACTCCCTGCTGAGCAGGGAGCCCGATGTGGGACTCGATCCTGGGACTCCAGGATCATGACCTGAGCCGAAGGCAGTCGCTCAACCAACTGAGCCACCCAGGCGCCCGACGTGTTCCTGATCTTAAGGGAAAGGCTCTCAGCTTTTCCCCATTGAGGATGATATTCGCTGTGGGTTTTTCATAGATGGATTTTATGAACTTGAGGAATGTTCCCTCTATCCCTATACTCCGGAGAGTTTTAATCAGGAAAGGATGTTGTATTTTGTCAAATGCTTTTTCTGCATCAATTGAGAGGACCATATGGTTCTTCTCCCTCCTCTTATTGATGTGTTCTATCACACTGATTGATTTGCGAATGTTGAACCATCCTTGCATCCCGGGGATAAACCCCACTTGGTCATGACAGATGATCCTTTTAATGTATTGTTGGATCCTATTAGCTAGGATTTTGTTGAGGATTTTGGAATCCATATTCATCAGGGATATCGGTCTGAAATTCTCCTTTTTGATGGGGTCTTTGCCTGGTTTGGGGATTAAGGTAATGCTGGCCTCATAGAATGAGTTTGGAAGTTTTCCTTCTGTTTCTATTTTTTGAAACCGCTTCAGTAGAATAGGTACTATTTCTTCTTTGAATGTTTGGTAGAATTCCCCAGGGAATCCATCAGGCCCTGAACTCTTGTTTTTTGGTAGGTTTTTGATCACTGCTTCAATCTTGTTACTGGTTATTGGCCTATTCAGGTTGTCAGTTTCTTCCTGTTTCAGTCTTGGCAGCTTATAGGTTTCCAGGAAGGCCTCCATTTCATCCAGATTGCTCAGTTTATTGGCATATAGTTGTTGATAATAATTTCTAATAATTGTTTCTATTTTCTTAGTGTTAGTCGTGATCTCTCCCCTTTCATTCATAATTTTATTAATTTGGGTCCTTTCTCTTTTCTTTTGGATAAGTCTGGCCAGTGGTTTATCGATCTTATTAATTCTTTCAAATAATCTCAATCTTTTGGTATTGGTTGAGACCTGATTTGTGACCCAGTATATGGTCTATTCTGGAGAAAGTGCCATGTGCGCTTGAGAAGAATGAGTATTCTGTTGTTTTAGGGTGGAATGTTCTGTAAATAGCTATGAGGTCCATCTGGTCCAATATATCATTCAAAGCTCTTTTTCCTTGTTGATTTTCTGCTTAGATGATCTGTCCATTGCTGAGTGGAGTATTGAGGTCTCCTACAATTAACGTATTGTTATCAATATGACTCTTTATTTTGGTTAACTGTTGGCTTATATAGAGGGCTGCTCCCATGTTGGGGGCATAGGTATTTACAATTGTTAGATCTTCTTGTTGGATAGACCCTTTAGGAATGATATAGTGTCTTTCTGTGTCTCTTATTACAGACTTTAATTTAAAATCTAATTTGTCTGATATGAGAATTGCTACCCTTTTTCTTTTGAGGTCCGCTGGCATGGAAGATGGATCTCCATCCCTTCACTTTCAGTCTGGATGTATCCTTAGGTTCAAAATGAGTCTCTCGTAGACAGCATATGGATGGATCCTGTCTTTTTATCCAGTCTGCAACCCTGTGCTGTTTTATGGGAGCATTTAGGCCATTCACGTTGAGAGTGATTATTGAACGATATGAAATAATTGTCATCATGTTGCCTGTGAAGACGTTGTTTTTATAGATTGTCCCTGTAAATTTCTGTTCTATATCACTCTTGGGGTCTTTCTTCTTTTATAGAACCCCCCTTAATATTTCTTGCAGGGCCGGCTCAGTGGTCACATATTCTTTCAGTTTCTGCCCATCATGGAAGCTCTGCATCTCTCCATCCATTCTAAATGAAAACCTTGCCAGATAAAGTATTCTTGGCTGAATGTTCTTCTCATTTAGTACCTGAATATGTCTTGCCAGGCCTTTCTGGCTTGCCAGGTCTCTGTGGATAGGTCTGACGTTATTCTGATGTTCCTCCCTCTGTACGTAAAGAATCTCTTCCCCCTAACTGCCCTTAAGATGGTTTCCTTGGTTCTAAGATTTGCAAGTTTTACTATTACATGCCGGGGTGTTGGCCTGTTTTCCTTGATCTTGGGAGGGGTCCTCTCTGCCTCTAGGATGCAAATGTTTGTTTCATTCCCTAGATTAGGGAAGTTCTCAGCTACGATTTGCTCAAATATATCTTCTAGTCCTCTCTCTCTCTCCACTCCCTCTGGGATTCCAATTATTCTGACATTGGAACACTGCATGGTGTCACTTATTTCTCTGATTCTATTTTCATGGATTCTGAGTTGTTTTTCCCTGGCCTCCTCTTTTCCCTTTTTATCTATTATATTGTCTTCCAGGTCGCTTATTCGCTCTTCTGCCTCAGTTACCCTAGGTGTTAGATTATCTAGATTGGATTGGATCTCATTGATAGCATTTTTAAGTTCTGCCAATTCACCTTTTATTTCTGCCCTTAGAGACTCTATGTTGCCATTAACTGATTTCTCCATTCTAGCCATTGTCTTCATAATTGCTAGCCTGAATTCCATCTCTGACATCTTGGTGATATCTGCATCCATTTGTAAATCTGCAGCATAAGTCATAATCTCTGAGTCTTTTCTATTTTGGGGGCTCCTCCTCCTAGTCATTCTGTTGATGGGTGTTTGAGGGAATGTATAGAGTCCAAATTATTGACCAGAACCCAAGCAAGATGCACCTATTTTCTTGGGACTTAGGTTTGCTGGCCTCTTGTTTTCCCAGCCTGTCTTCTGGGGGAGGGGCCTGCCCTGCTGTTACTCAGGCAACCCTGTTCCGGCAGAGTTGCCCTGCCCCACTGTGGTGGGCAATGGGTTCAGTGGGAATCAGTTTTGTGGGCTTTTGTTCTCTGGCGTCTTTCCCTGGCAGGTTTCCACGTCTCTTCCGTGAGTCAGAGCAGAAGAGACCGTTTCCAACCCTCTGCCTCAGAGCAGAGAGACTGCAGTCTGTTCTTCAGTGAGCTCTCCAGGCCACACCATCTCCGTTTCTGTCCATGCTGCTATAAACTGTAACGTCCTGGGTTGTGCGCCCCTCCGCAGCGCCCCCAGTCCTGCCTCCAGGTCGGGGCCCGTCTCTGCCCTTTGTGCTTCTAAAACCGCCAGCCGCCCCCAGTTCGCAGGTGCCACCCCGCCGCTCTGGGTTTCTGCCCCTGGGGGGATGCCCTAAAGTCCTTTCCCTGCCGCTACCGGTCTGCGAGTCTGTGCCTTGTCCGTAGCATGCGAGGCTGTCACTCACTGGCAGTGTAGGATCCCCACGGCCAGGCACCCTCCTGTTGCTGTTTATCCTCCGATATCTGCCTGTGGAATCACAGCTCCCTGCTTTGTACCTCAAAACCAACCGCCTGCGATATTCTGTTTGTAGAGATCCAGATCTTCTTACATCTCAGGCTGGTTTCGTGGGTTCTCAGAGTGGTCTGGTAGATATCCAGCTCAATTCCGGGGACCAATTGAAATAGGGTCCCCTACTCCTCACCATTCCCCCCCCCACTATTATGTTTATGTATAATATCTTATGTATATAGCAGATTATATTTAAATGAAGTCCACTTAAGTTTGAAACCATTCTTTACTTCTCTCTACCCCACATTTTAGGTATATGGGGGTCAAACTTTATATCCTTTTATTTTGTGAAACTCTTGTAGATATATTGAATTTTCCTGCTTTTGTGCCTCTTACTTTCATTACTCCTACTTATGTTTTTTCCTTTCCACTCAAACAGTCCCTGTTAACATTTCTTATAGAGCTGGTTTAGTGGTCATGAATTCCTTTAATTCATGTTTGTCTGGGAAACTCTTTATCTCTCCTTCTACTTTGAATAATAGCCTTGCTGGATAGAGTATTCTTGGCTTCAGTCCTCACCCTCCACCCCCGGCAGTATTTTGGATATATCATGCCACTCCTATCTGGCTTGCAAAGTTTTTGCTGAAAAATCAGCCTTATGGGGGGCTCATTTTATGTAACTGTTTTCTTTTTCCTTGCTGATTTTAAAACTCTGTATCACTACTTTTTGCCTTTTTAATTACTATGTGTCTTAGTGTGGACCTCCTTGGTTTGAGTTTGTTGGGGACTCTCTGTGCCTCCTAGATTTGAACTTTTGTTTCCTTACCCAGATTTCAGAAGTTTTCAGCTAAATTTTCTGTGCTTTTTCTCTTTCTTCTCTTGGGATCCCGTTAATGTGAATGTTATTGCACTTGATGTCATCGCTGAATACCCTATATCTATTTTCATTTTTTATTTTTCTCTCTCCTGTTGAGTTTGTTTTCCATTGCTCCATTCTCCATGTTGCTGATCCATTCTTCTGCTTCCTCTAGTCTACTATTTATTCTACCTAGTGTATTTTTAATTTAAGTTATTGTGTTAATCTCTGAATGGTTCTTTTTTGTTTTCTACTCTCTGTTATGGGTCTCACTGAGGTCCTCCATTTTTTTCTCCAGTCTAGTGAGTATGTTTATGACCATTACTTTAAATTTTCTATCATGCATATTACTTCATTTCATTTAAATCTCTTAAGATTTTTGTCCTGTTCTTTCATTTGGGGCTTATTCATCTGTCTCCTCATTTTCTCTCACTCGTTGTCTGTTTGTGTGTGTTATGAAAGTCAGCTACATCTTCTGCTCTTGAGAGTAGTGGCCTTATCAAGATTTGGTCCTATGGTGCCCTGCACTGCAATGTTCCCTACTCACCAGAACCTGGTGCGTCATGGGTATCTCCTATGTGTGTTGCATGCATTCTACTGTAGTGGCTGCACTCCTTTTGCCTTCAATCTAGTATCTATAATGGTTCTCTTTGCCTGCTGTGGGTAGGGTTTGTTCCCTGTGTTGTTAGTGGGCCAGTCTCAGACTGCCTTGGGCTTCAGTTGAGTCAGATCAGGAGTTTGCCAGAGATGTAGTAGTATCAAACTGTCGGGTACTTTCTCTGTGTTGTCCTGTGAGGAGCTTCAGTTGCTGGGCTGGACTTGCATTCCAGCCAGCTGCCTGCCCCCAGCCTATGGCTGGGCCTGAAGTTGGACTGGTGTGTATGGATGTTTTCTCCTCTCCCTTGGGTAGGAGTTACTTTGGAGTATTACTGGACCCTATTGGGGCTGCTTGCATGCTGCCAGGCTTGTTGTACCACTTTGGATGGGATACAACCAAAGGCATATTGGAGGGAGCAAGTCTGCAGAACACTGGGGTGGACTGAATGGTCTTAGGAAGGTTTGCATAGGTCTGCTGTGAGAGGGGACCTGGAGGTACTTTAGAAAACTGCCACAGGGTTGGAGGGGACAGGTCCCCAGAAGAATGCTGGTGTAGGGCCCACTTTGCCAGCTAGGTCCTTGCTGGTCCACTTGTGGAGGGGATCCACAGTTGCCCCAAACTCCTTTCAATCTGGCCAGGTTGGAGGGTGCAGATCCACAGAAGTATGCAGTGGTGGGGCATGCTTTTAGCAAGCCAGGTGGGGAACACTGTGCTGTGCTGGTTCCCACAGGTGTCCCTGAATCTAGGTTGGGTGTCAGGGAAGGAAATTGCTCCTGTCAGGACCTTTGTTCCTGGAGAAGTCTCCCCAAGGATCCCGGTCCCTCGAAGACACACTCATAGATTAGTAAACAAATCTCCCTCCCATATATCTCAGGCATTTTTCAAACTGCTGCTTCTATGCTGTATCTACCTGGGGCTGTTAATTTTGCTGTTTCCTTAAGGGTGGGGACTCTGTTTTCTCTGGCCCTCCTGCATTCCCAGAACTGAGCCTGCTGATTTTTTTCTTTCTTTTTTTTTCTTTTTTCTTTTTTTCTTTCTTTTTTTCTTTTTCTTTTTCCTTTTTTAAGTACTAAGGAAATTTTGGATCCTCTGGTTTTCAAACCCAAATGTCATGGGGATTTGTCATCCCCATGTGGGTTCTCCTGTGCCTAGGATGCCTAGTGTTATGATCTGTTTTTCTTTTTCTTTCCTGCTCTCTGCACCTGCTATGTCCCTCCCTCCTGTGAACATTTCCTTAAGTCTGTTTATCTCCTGACCCTGTCTCCTCCCTCCCTACCCTCTTCAATGTGGCTTCTTCTCTACATTTAGCTCTGGAGAGTTTGTTCTGTCAGTCTTTGGGTCATTTTTGGGTTATTTACACTGATGTAGGTATTATCTCATTGTATCTATGGGATGATGTGTGCTTAGGATGCTCCTACTCCATCATCTTCCTGTTTGAACTACAATATTTTGCCTATTATATCTCCTGTAATTTTCATTATATCTTCACAAAAATTCAGTGTACTGTTTTACCTGTGACCCTATTTTATAGGAGGAAACTATCAAAGTTTATTTATTAAATATGTAATTAGATATTTTATTGATTAAATAAGCTGAGAGACATTAAGTGCTTAGAACAACACCTCAGATACAGTAAGCTTTCAATATTAGCTACTCTTAAATTTTTAACAAAGGCTTCATATTTATAGACCTGAAAAGTCATAAAAGGGTACAAATTTTTTTTTTTTTAATAACTGAAATCCAATTTTTAGATTCTTGACTTTCACCAAAGGACTAGTATATAAATAACCTCTAATAGATATTTACCAATGATCAGTGTTGATTTCCATTACATTTGGTATCTCAGGTATGTAATTACTGTAGTACATAGAATGAATGAATAAAATATCATTTAGAATTGATATTACCTTTTTAAAATTCTGCTTCCAGGCAAAATTCACTAGAAGTTTTAGAGATGATTCTATAGCTCAACTAAACAATTGATACAGAAGAACAGAGATAATTTGTGTAGGACATTCAATCTATTCTAATTGATCCTGAACTTAGTGGAGAGCATAACCAATAAATATTGTGTATCATGTGATTTAAAAAAATAGGTCAAATTCACATCACAAATAGTAGCTATTTTAAAGTTATAATTCAGTGATGTTTAATGTATTCACAATGTTGTAGAAACAGTAGATCTCTCTAGTTTTAAGACTTTCATTATCCCATAAAAACACCCTATATGATTAATTATACTACCCATAATTATTTGTAATTATACTCCCTTTTTTTAAGATTTTATTTATTTATTCATGAGAGACAGAGAGAGAGAGAGAAGCAGAGGGAGAAGCAGGCTCCCAAGGAGCAGGGAGCCCAATGCGGGACTCGATCCCAGGACCCTGGGATCATGACCTGAGCCGAAGGCAGACGCTTAACCATCTGAACCACCCAGGCGCCCTTGTAATTATACTCCCCATTCCCCACTCCCTTCACCTCTATAACATGTAATCTGCTTTCTGTATATCAATTAGTCATCTGAATATCACCTAAAAGGAATTATACATAAAAATTGTAACCTTTTATGTTGGGCTTCTTTCCTTAAAATAATGTTTTAAGGCTCGCCCAAGCTGTAGCATTTCTCAATAATTTGTTATTTTTTATGGATAAATTATATCCCATTGTCTATATATACCATACTTTATCCATTTTCCCATTGTTGCATATTTGGCTTATTTCCATATTTTAGCTTGTATGAATAATGCTACAACAGACATATGTAAACAAGTTTCTGTGTAGATATATTTTTTAAATCTATATACCTAAGAGCATAATTGCTGAATATTCTGTTTAACTTTTTAAGGGATTTCCAAACTGTTTTCCACAGTAGCTGCACTATTTTACATCCTAAACCACAACAATCCTATTTCTCAAAATCACAATAGTTATTAATTTCAACTTTTTTTTTTTTTTTGAGAGGGAGAGAGCAGGGGAGGGGCAGAGGGAGAGAAACTTAAGAAGGCTCCATCCTCAGTGCAGAGCTTGAACTCAAAACCTTGAGATCATGACCTGAGCTGAAATCAAGAGTTGGATGCTCAACGGAGCCACCCAGGTGCCCCTAATTTCCATTTTCTTAATTAAAGCCATACTAGTTGTGTGCAGTGGTATTTCACTGTGATTTTCATCTGTACTTCCTTAATGACCAAGAATTGTGAATATCTTTTCAATGTGCTTTTTTCAATATCTTTGTTCATTTTTAAAATTGTTTTTGTCCTTTTGTCAAGAAAAAATCCTGGATTTTTCTTTGTTGGGAGGTTTTGATTTCATATCCAACACTTTTATAGGTGTGTTGAGTTCTATTTCTTAATGAGTCTTAATGAGTTTTAGTAATTTGTGTGTTTTGAAGAATGTGTCCATTTCATCTCAATTATCTAAATCTATTGACACACAATTGTTCACAGTAATGTGTTATAATTCTTTCAGTATAACAGAGTAGCTAAGATGTTGGCATAGTAGGAGGACCCTCGGCTTGTTTTATTCCTTGAACATAACTGGATAAGTATCAAATCATTCTAAATACCCCAGAAATCCACCTGAAGACTGACAGAACAAACTCTATAACTAAAGGGAGAGAAACCACATTGAAGAAAGTAGGAAGTGCAGAGATGTGGTTTGGGAGAGAAATGGACCACAGGTGCTGCAGAGGAGAAGGAGCTGTGGTGACAGAGAAAGACATGAATGAGAGAACACACAGGTGAGTACACAAGAAGAACAGTTCCCCAAAGTCATTGGGTGGGAAAATGAGAGGGGTTGATTTTCATGAATTCTTGCAACCAGTGGGGCTTAAAGCCTGGAGTTCTAAAAGTCTGTGTTTTGGTTGGGATAGAGCCCTGAAGGCACTACCTTGCTCCTAGAGAGAAGGCAGGCAAATAATCCCAGGGGGCCAACTGCCTGGAAACAGCCATCTGACAAACTCCTGGGACACACAGTGGGGTGACTGTTCACTCTTCTTGGAGCACATCCCTGAAAGGCAGCATTCACAGAGACATCTCTCTGGGGACAAAGGAGCCACCTGGCAACATTTGTCTATCTTGCCCTTCAATATAAATGCAGAACAACCAGCAGAAAGCAGCTCAGCCCTCAGACTGGCTGCCTAACCTGCTTACACCAAGTACCACACTCCTGCACTTGGTGGTACTGCCTTTCTTGGTCAAGTTTGTTTTAGTCCCAGCACTGTGGGTCCCTTCTCCAGGAGACCAGCAGAAACCCCTGCCCAGACCATGTATCCCGAGCAGAGAATTCTGCAGGGCTTCAGTTTTAGTGGAAGTAGCAGTAGTACACCTATTTAAAACTCACCACATTCTGGCCTAGGACCAAACACTGCCCACTTCAGGAAAGGAGAGCCTCTGCAGATGGCCAGCCTGAGGACAGAGCAGCCAAAATAACAGGAAAATACACAGAGAACACACCAGCGAAACTCCCTGAAGTTCCAGGCCCTGGACATTATATAACCTCATCTTCATAAAGTTGTTACTCTCAGGAGAAGGAAACATAACAGGCTTTTCTAACACACAGAGGACAGAGACATAGACAAAATGCCAAAACAGAGGAATTTATCCCAAATGAAAGAAAAATAACACTATGGTGAGAAATCTAAGCCCAACAGATATAATATGCCTGATGGAGTATTTAAAGGAATAATCATAAGAATACTCACTGGGATTGAGAAAAAAAAAATAGAAGACATCAGTGAGACCCTTACCACAGAGATGAGTTAAAATAGAATTGGTCAGAAATGAAAAATTCAATAACTGAGATTTGAAATAGACTTGATATAATGAACACAAGAATGGAAGAAACAGAGAAGTGAATAAGTGATCTAAAGATAAAATAATGGAAAATAATGAAGCTGAACAAAAGAGAGAAAGAATTATGGAACACAAGAATAGACTTAGGAAACTCTGACTCCATCAAATATACTAACATTCATATTATCGGAGTCCCAGAAGAAGAAGAGAGAGAAAAGGGGGCAGAAAATTGATTTGAGGAAATAACAGCAGAAAACTTCCCTAATTTGGGGAAGGAAACATACATCCAGATTCAGGAGGCACAGAGAACTCCCATCAAAATCAACAAAAGCAGGCCAACACCAAGACATATTTTGATTAAACTTGCAAATTATAGTGATAAAGAAAAAATCATAAGAGCAGCAAGACAAAATAAGCCCTAACATACAAGGAAGACTCATAAGGCTAGCTGCGGATCTCTCAACGGAAACTTGGCAAGCCAGAAGGGAGAGGAATGATATATTCAAAGTGCAGAATGGAAAAAAAATCTGCAGCCAAGAATACTCTATCCAGCAGGGCTATCATTCAGAATAGAAGGAGAAACAGTTTCCCAGACAAACAAAAAGTAAAGGAGTTCATGACCACTACACCAGCTCTGCAAGAAATTAGTGGAAAGGAAAGACAAAAATGACAAAGACAAGAAAGGATCAGAGAAAATCTCCAGAAAAATGACAAAATAAGTGATAAAATGACATGGAATACATATCTATCAATAATTACTCTGAATGTAAATGGACAAAACACTCCAATCAAAAGATATAGGATGTCAGAATGGACTAAAAAACAATACCCATCTATACACTGCCTACAAGAGATTCATTTTAGACCCAAAGACACCTAAAGATTGAAAATAAAGGGGTAGAGAAATATTTATCATGCAAATGGATGTCAAAAGAAAGTCAGAGTAACCATACTTACACTGGACAAAATAGACTTTAAAACAAAGACTGTAAGAAGAAAAAAAAAGAAGGACACTATATCATAATAAGGGGACTATCCAATGAGAAGGTCTAACAATTGTAAATATTTATGTCCCCAAATGGGAGCACCCAAATATATAAAACAATAATAAATATAAAGGAACTGATTGATAATAATACAATAATGATAGTGGACTTTAACACCCTCACTTACATCAATGGACAGATCATCTAAGCAGAAAATCAAGTAAGAAACAAGCCTTGCATGACACACTAAAGCAAATGGACTTAACAGATATATTCAGAATATTTCATCCTAAAGCAGAATACACATACTTTTGAAATGCACATGGGAAATTCTCCAGAATAGATTACATAATAGGTCACAAATTAGTCCTCAACAAGTACAAAAAATATTGAGACCATACCACATATATATTCTGACCACAATGCTATGAAACTTGAAGTA
The DNA here is from genome assembly GCF_002201575.2 of Neomonachus schauinslandi. Classification (NCBI taxonomy): domain Eukaryota; kingdom Metazoa; phylum Chordata; class Mammalia; order Carnivora; family Phocidae; genus Neomonachus; species Neomonachus schauinslandi. The sequence goes on from NC_058404.1 coordinate 179,099,792, forward strand.
AACCACAAGTAAAAATTTGGAAAGACCACAAATACATGGAGGTTAAACAAAATGCTACTAAACAATGAATGGGTCAACCAGGGAATCAAAGAAGAAATTAAAAAAAAATACATCAAAACAAATGAAAATAAAAACAAAAGGGCCAAAAATTTTGGGGAGGAAAAAAAAAAAAAAAAAAAAAAAACCTGTCCTAAAAGGGCAGTATATAACAATACAGGCTGACCTCAAGAAGCAAGAAAAATCACAAATAAACAACCAATCCTTACACCTAAAGGAGCTAGAAAAAGAACAGCAAATGAAGCCAAAAGCCACCAGAAGGGAAATAATCGATCAATGAAATTAGGAGTTGCTTCTTTGAAAAAAATAAAATTGATAAATCCCTAGCCAGATTTATTAAAAAGAAAAAAAGAAAGGACCAACATAAATAAAATCACAAATGAGAGAGGAGAAATAACCACTAATACCACAGAAATACAAACAATAATAACAGAATGTTATGAAAAACTATCTTCCAAAAAATTGGACAATCTAGAAGAAAGGGATGAATTCTTAGAAACATATAAACTACCAAAATGGAAACAGGAAGAAATAGAAAACTTGAACAGACTAATAACCAGCAAATAAATTGAATCAGTAATAAAAAAAATCTCCCAACAAATAAAAGTCCAGGGCCAGAAGGTTTCCCAGGGGAATTCTATCAAACATTTAAATATTTATTTATATTTTAGAGAGACAGAACATGGGGGGAGGGGCATTAGGAGAGGGAAAGAAAAACTTAAGAGGACTCATGTGGAGCCTGATGCAGGGCTCAATCTGATGACCCTAAGATCATGACCCTGAGATCACAACCCTGAGTCAAAACCAAGAGTTGGATGCTTAACTGACTGTGCCACCCAGGACCTGCTCTACCAAATATTTCAAGAAGAGTTAATACCTATTCTCACACTATTCCAAAAAGTGGAAAAGGAAGGAAAATTTCCAAACTAATTCTATGAAACCATCACTACCCTGATTCCAAAACCAGACAAAGACTCCACTAAAAAAACAAACAAAACAAAACAAAAACTGTAGGCCAATATTCCTGATGAACATGGATGCAAAAATTCTCAACAAAATACTAGCAAATTGAATCCAATAGTATATTAAAAGAATCATTCACCATAATTAAGTGAGATTTATTCTTGGGCTACAAGGATGGTTCAATATTCATAAATCAAACAATGTGATACACCACATTAATTAAAGAAAAATTAAGAACCATATGATCCTCTCAATAGATGCAGAAAAAGCATTTGTCAAAGTATGGCATCCATTCATGAAGCAGAAACACTTAACAAAGTTGGGTTAGAAGGAACATACATCAACATCATAACGGCCATATATGAAAAATCCACAGTTAATATCATCCTCAATGAGGAAAAACTGAGAGCTTTTACTCTATGGTAAAGAACAAGACAGGGATGTCCACTCTCACCACTGTTATTTATATATAGGTCTGGAAGTCCTTTCCTAGCAATCAGACAACAACAACAACAACAACAACAACAAATAAAAGGCATTTAAATTGGCTAGTCAAACTTTTACTATTTGCAGAAAATTATGATACTATAATAGCAAACCTGAAAGATGCCACCAAAAGATTGCTGGAATTGAAACACAAATTGAGTAAAGTTGTAGGATACAAAATCAATAAAGAGAAATTTGTTGCATTTCTAAACACAACTAATGAAGCAGCAGAAAGAGAAATGAAGGAATCAATCCCATTTACAATTGCATGAAAAACCCACAAGATACCTAGGAACAAACCTAGCAAAAGAGGTAAAAGCTCTGTACTCTGAAAACTATAGAACACTTATCAAAGAAATTGAGGAAGACAAAAAGAAATGGAAAAAAAAAAAAACATTCCTATCTTATGGATTGGAAGAAGAAATATTGTCAGAATTTATATATTACCCAAAGCAATCTATAGATTTAATGCAATACCACCAAAATACCACTAGCATTTTTCACAGAGTTAGAACAAACAATCCTAAAATTCGTATTGAACCACAAAAGACCTCAAATAGCAACCTTGAAAAGGAAAAGCAAAGCTGGAGGCATCACAATTGTGGAATTCAAATTATATTACAAAGCTGTATTGATCAAGACAGTATGGTACTAGCACAAATATAGATGCATAGATCAATGGAACAAAATAGAAACTCAGAAATGAACCCACAGCTATATGGTCAATTAAACTTAGACAAAGCAGAAAGAATATCCAATGGGATAAAGACAGTCTCTTCAGCAAATGGAGTTGGGAAAACTCAACAGCAACATGCAAAACAAACAAACAAACAAACAAAAAAACAAAACTGGACCACTTTCTTACACCAGACACAAAAATAAATTCAAAATGGATAAAAACCTAAATATGACCTGAAACCATCAAAATCCTAGAGAACACAGGCAGTAACCTCTTTGACATCAGCCATAGCAGCTTCTTTCTAGATATGTCTCCTGAGGCAAGGGAAACAAAAGCAAAAATAAACTATTGGGACTTCGTTAAAATGAAAAGGTTCTGCATAGCAAAGGAAAAAATAAAATTAAAAGACAACCTTCAGAATGGGAGAAGATATTTGCAAATGACATAACTGATAAAGGGTTAGTATCCAAAATCTATAACGAAATGATCAAACTCAGGACCCCCCAAAATCCCCAAATAATCCAGTTAAGTAATGGGCAGAAGATGCTAACAGACATTTTTCCAAAGAAGACATCCAGATGGCCAAAAGACACATGAAAAAATGCTCAACATCACTCATCATCAGGGAAATATAAATCAAAACTACAGTGAGATACCACCTCACACCTATCAGAATGGCTAAAATTAACAAGACAGTAAACAACAAATGTTGGCTAGGATGCAGAGAAAAGGGAACGCTCTTACACTTTTGGGTGGGAATGCAAGGTGGTACAGCCACTCTGGAAAACAGTATGAAGGTTCCTCCAAAAGTTAAAAATAGAACTACCCTGTGATCCAGCAACTGTACTACTAGGTATTTACCTAAAGGACACAAAAATACTAATTTGAAGGGATACATGCACCCCAATGTTTATAGAAGCATATCAACAACAGTCAAATTATGGAAAAAGCCCAAATGTCCATTGACTGATGAATGGATAAAGAAGATGTGGTATATACATTCAATGGACTATTACTCAGCCATAAAAATAAGAATGAAATCTTGCCATTTGCAACGATGTGGATGAAGCTAGAAATTATTATGTGAAGCGAAATAAGTCAGAGAAAGAGAAATACCATATGATTTCACTCATATATGGAATTTAAGGAACAAAACAAAAAACATGGGGTGGGGGAAAGAGAGAGAAAAACCAAGAAAGAGATTCTTAACTATAGAGAACAAACTTATGGTTACTAGAAGGGAGGTCAGTGAGATAATGGGTAAAATAGGTGATCCAGTCACATTTAAAGTGATCACTAATAATAAAAGCCTTGCTTTTGCAATTTTGATATTTTTTTATAGTTCTTATATCTCTTTTGGTTCCTCAATTCCTTTAATAATACCTCCTTTTTGCTTTATTTATGTTTTATAGTGCATCATTTGATTTCCTCTTTAGTATATTTTTCAGTTATTTTCTTAGTGGTTACTATGAGGATTACAGTTAATGTTCTAAATTTATAACAATCTAGTTTCAATTATACCAATTTAACTTCATTAGCATACCTTAACTCTGCTCCCTTCCAAACCCATTCCTCCCTTTAATACTGTTATTATCACAAATTTTATGTTATAAATTATGTGCCCATTAGCATAGATTTGTCATTATCATTTTATGCTTGAGTCTTTTAGATATAGAAAACAAAAAGTTTTGCATCTCAAAACTACAACAATATTAGTTTTTTATTTTATATTTACCTATGCAGTTACCTTTACCAGTGATCTTTTTTTCTTTACAAAGCTTTGAGTTACAGTATTCAAATATCAGCACTTTATATTACTACACTGTTTTCTGTCCTCCATATTTTCTGATGAGAAAATAGCCACTAATCTAATTGAGTATTCTTTATATAAATGAATTGCTTCTTGCTGCTTTCAAGATTCTCTCTTTGTCTTTGATTTTTGACAGTTTGATTATATGTCTTGGTGCGTTGTCTCTGAGTTATTCTGTTGGGAATTTTTTGAGCCAACTGGATGTGCAGATTCATATCTTTCATCATATCTGTCAAGTCTTCACCCATTATTTCTTCAGATATTCTTTCTGGCCCCTTTCCCATATGGGATTCCCATAATGCACAGGATGATACACTTAATAGTGTCCCATAGGTCCCTTAGGCTTTGTGCATCATTCTTTATTCTTTACTTCTTTATGATTTTCTTCAGCTGTTTGAGCACATTTAAACTATTAAAGTCTTTGCGTAGTAAGTTCAATGTCTGGCCCATACTTTAATGTGTGTGTGTGTGTGTGTTTTGGTATGTTTTGTAATTTGTTGAAAATTGGATATTTTGAATATTGTGTTCATCATTTTTTTCAAAAGATTCTATTTATTTATTTGTCAGAGAGAGAGAGAGAGACTGCACAAGCAGGGGAAGCAACAAGCAGAGGGAGAAACAGGCTCTCTGCTGAGCAAGGAGCCCAATGCAGGACTTGATCCCAGGACCCTGGGATCATGACCTGAGTCAAAGGCAGACACTTAACCAATTGAGCCATCCAGGCATCCCTGTATTCATCATTTCATCCCCCCCACCCAGGACTGCTGTTGTTACCTGATGAAGACTGCAGTCACCAATTTGTTCAGTGACCTTTCCCAAACTATTTTTGCAAAGATTATTTTCCCTGTTGTGTGTGATCACTGCATTTTCTGTTCCATTATCTCCCCAGCCCCCATTTTAATTCCCTTAAATGCCTGGATTCAATTAAAAAAACAAACAAACAAACAAACAAACAAAAACAAAAAAACCTTTAAAAGTCTATCTCTTGGGGCGCCTGGGTGGCTCAGTTGGTTAAGCGACTGCCTTCGGCTCAGGTCATGATCCTGGAGTCCCAGGATCGAGTCCCGCATCGGGCTCCCTGCTGTCAGCAGGGAGTCTGCTTCTTCCTCTGACCCTCCCCCCTCATGCTCTCTCTCTCTATGTCATTCTCTCTCTCAAATAAATAAATAAAATCTTTAAAAAAAAAAAAAGTCTATCTCTTTAAGTTCCTTTCCATCAAGGGCCTCTGTAGCACATGTTGACTAATGCAATGGCCTGCTTCTGTGCCAGATCTTCAGAAATCAGTGTCAGCAATCAAAATGTGAAAGCTGAATTTTTGGAGAAGATCCCTATTCTCCAACCTGGCACCAGCAAGTCACACTGGGATTGTGGTCTGATGTAAACATAGGAATAGGGAATGGTGCTGCAAAAAGAAACTCAAAATTTACTGACTCTGAGTCTTTTTTCATCAAGAATTTCCTGAAAGCTGAAAGTATTCAACTAGATTCTAGAGTTTCAAAATAGTTGCTCAAAAGAGTTATTGCTAGATCAATACTTGTCTCAGGACCCGAGGGACCCAAGTCTTATGGCTTCCTAATTTGCCATATTTTGTGATATCCAGGTGTCATGTAATGTTAATATTAAGTGACCCCCTTTAGATATAATTTAGGAAATATTTTATTTAATGTCACTTTGGTTTTAATTCATTTCTTAATTAACACCAGGGGTCTTGAATATTGGAAAGGAAATTTTGAGTAAGTGCCATCTCAGCTACATGACATTAAATTGACAACAGGATCAGAAGAAAATGCTTTTTTCCTCTTTAGATATTTTTAGGCAGCCAATTTACTAGAGTAAATATGATTTTATTAAAGATAAGATTAGTGCACAGTGAAGAGGGAAACTGGGGTGGCATGGAGCAGAATGAATCAGTATCAACTTAATTTACTGTACCAGATAAGGATATTAATCAAAGTACACTTGAGATTTCAAAATATCTGAGTGGTATTTAAAGTAAGATTTAGCAGTCTGGGCAGTCATGGATTTGTATTCTTTTTATATTTAATAATGTAAAATTTAATAGAAAATTCTTGCTTGATAGGATAAAAGAATGTGGCTAATACATGACCCTCTTATATCACTGTTAGACATGCATTCATCTCTCCTGACAAGAAATCTATAATTAATGTCTTCACTTCTATAATATAATTTTTTTAAAGATTTTATTTATTTATTTGACAGAGAGATAGACAGAAGAGCATAAGCAGAGGGAGTGGCAGAGGGAGAGGGAGAAGCAGGCTCTGCACTGAGCAGGGAACCCGATGCGGGACTCGATCCCAGGACCCTGAGATCATGACCCGAGCCGAAGGCAGACGCCCAACCATCTGAGCCACCCAGGCGCCCTATAATAGAATTTTTATATGTTTCTGTCAACTAAGTTATAAAAGGCTCATACATTTTCTTTTATAGTATTTGTTTGATTTGAGATACTGTGATTTTACTATTTGCTATTGTAGAAAGAACTGACTCAAATATTTTGTAAATATTTGATATTCTGACATTCTCTAAGAGGAAGTAGATTATTAAGATAAAGCCTGTTTTATGTTGATATTATTCTTCTTTAGCTGCACACGTATGTGTTTACACACACACCAGTATATATACTCTGGATACCTATGACTAATGTCAACATTTATTATTTCATATGCAGAAAAAAAAAAGGGACACTGAATAAGGTTGGGTTCCAGTGAGATGAATGAAGAACTTACTGCAGGGGCAAAAATTAAGGATACATTCCTAAAACTCAGTAATCAAGACAAATATTTAATGTGTATTTTAAAATCAAAATTAATGAAAAATAAATCATGATGGATAAAGTATCAAAATTTAAAATTCCGGCAGGATCAGCAACTACAACTTGATAAGCTCTATTTGATCCTGAGTCAAGTGAAACATTCAGTGATAAAAATTGAGGTAAATAATGCACTGAGTATTTTTCTCTTAAATTTTGTGCCCAAGGCAAGCACCTCCCTCTGCTGTTAGTCTTACTGGATCTGAATTCCTATTCTTATGACAAACTTTGGATGTTTAGGCCATAAAGTAGCAAAATTAATCTTTTGTTTACTCAGTCAGAATTTTCCATTCAAAATGTTTATTTTCTAGCAACTAAAGTTGTGAATGTTTCAATTTAGCTTCAGAAGAAGAATACATTTTTAATGTCAGTAGGAAGTTTAATATAAATAACTGGACCAGGAACCTAGTAATATTTACCTAAGATCATGACTATACATAAAAGGACAAAAAAAAAAAAAAGGTGGTGTATACCATGTGAGGAAAACTTTCAGTGCTATCAAGAAGGCAGTAAAGAGAATCTGGTGGAACTAGGCCAGAGGATGTAATAAATAAAGAAGGCACACAAACCTGAAATATTTATTGTCCCATCTTGTCTTGTTTGCTTGATCTCTGTCTCTTTCTCACACACACACACAATACCAAGAGGTGATATGCTCAGCAATGTTCAAAGAATATGACAATACATATCTAATTGCCAAAATAGGTGTATGATTTGAGAGACCAAGCAGGTAAACATTCCTGAAAATTTGTATATTAATCCATCCATCCATCCATCCATCCATCCATCCATCATCTTCTATAAACAATTTGGCATTTGCCCAAGCCACACTGTGTAGGTATGAAAAAAATCAAACAACATGTGAAAGAAGTTAAAATGTAACATATATGACCACTTGGACTGCCTATGAATAATACAAACGTACTTCATTTATTGTGCTTTGTTTCATTGTGCTTCGTAGATACTCTTTCTGTTTTTCTCTTCTTTATTTACTTATTTTTACAAATCAAAGGTTAATGGCAACTCCAGATGAAGCAAGTGTATTGGCACCATTTTTCTAACAGCATTTGATCACTTTTGTCTCTATGTAATGCCTTGGTAATTCTGTCAATATTTTAAACTTTCACTGTAATTCTAATTGTTACAGTAATCTTTGCTGTTTCGGGGAGCCATGAATTAAGCCCATACAAGATGGAAAATTTAATAAATGTATACATTCTGAGCCCTAATGGTACCTGCTGCCCTGTATCTCTCCCTCTCCTTAAATCCTCCTATTCCCTGAGACAGAACAATATTGAAATTATGTCAGTTCATAACCTTGTAATAGCCTCTAAATAGCCTCACACATCTCTCACTTTAAATCAAAAGCTAGAAATGATTCAGCTTAGTGAGGAAGGCATGTTCAAAGCTAAGACTGGCAGAAGAGGCCTAGGTTTTGGCCTAACAGACAAGTTGTGAATGCAAATAAAAAGTTCTTGAAGGAAATTAAAAGTGTTACTTTCTGAACACACAAGTGATAAGACATAAAAAGTTTTTTTTTCTTTTTAAAAAATTTTTTTATTGTTATGTTAATCCCCATACATTACATCATTAGATTTAGATGTAGTGTTCCATGATTCATTGTTTGTGCATAACACCCAGTGCTCCATGCAGAACGTGCCCTCCTCAATACCCATCACCAGGCTAACCCAACCTCCCACCCCCCAAGACATAAAAAGTTTTATTGCTGATTGATAGGGAGGAAGTTTGAGTAGTCTGGAGAGATGATTAAACTGGCCACAAAAATTCCCTTAAGCCAAAGCCCAATCCAGAGCAAGGCCCTAACTCTTCAATTCTCTGAAAGCTGAAAGGTGAGGTTGCTGCAGAATAAAAGTCTGAAGCTTGCTGAAGTTTGTTTATGAGATTTAAGGAAAGAAGCCATCTCTTATATATAAAAGGCCCAGGTGAAGCAGCAAGTGCTGATGTAGAAGCTGCAGCAAGTTATCCAGAAGATCTAGCTAAGGTAATTCATGAAGGTGGCTACACTAAACAGCATGTTTTCAGTGTAGATTAAACAGCTTCATACTGGAAGAAGATGCCACTTAGGAATTTCATAGCTAGGGAGAAGTCATTGCCTGGCTTCAACAAGGGAAAGGATAACTCTATTTTTAGGAGCTAATGAAGCTGGTGACTTGAAGTTGAACCCAACGTTCATTTACCATTTGGAAAAAAAAAAAATACTAGGGCCCTTAAGAATTATGTTAAATCTGTGTTGTGCTCAGTAAACGGAGCATCAAAGACTGTATGACAGCATATTGTTTATGAATATATTAAGCCCATTGTTGAGATTTACAGTTCAGAGGGAAAAAAAAGACACAATATGACTTTCTTTCACAATATGACTGTTCATTGACAATGTACTTGTTCACCCAATAGCTATGATAGAGATGTACAATGAGATTAATGTTGTTTTCATGTCTGCCAACACAACGTCCACAAGGTTAAGGAATCATTTTGCCTTTAAAGTCATATTATTTAAAAAATACATTTCTTAAGGCTATCATTGCCCGAAGTAGTGATTTCTCTGATGAATCTGGGCAAAGTCAATTGATAACCTTCTGGGAAGGATTCACCATACTATATGCCATTAAAAATATTTGAGGGGCACCTGAGAGGCTCAGTCAGATAAATGTCTGACTCTTGGTTTTGGCTCAGGTCATTATCTCAGGGTTGTGGAATGGAGTCCCACATCCATCTCTGTGCTCAGCTTGGAGACTGCTTGTCCCTCTCCCTCTGCTCATTCCCCTGAGCTTTCACTTTCTCTCTAAAATAATAAAGAAAATCTTTAAAAATATATTTGAAATTCATGAGAAGAGGTCAAAGTATCAACATTAAAAGGAGTTTGGAAAAAGTTGTTTCCAACCTTCAAGGATGACTTTGTTGGGTTCAAGAAAGTCAGTGGAGAAAGTAACTGCAGAAGTGGCAGAAAGAGCAAGAGAACTAGATTAGAAGTGGAGGCTGAAGATGTGACTGGATTACTACAGTTTCATGGTAAACTTGAATAAATAAGGACTTGCTTCTTATGGATAACCAAAGAAAAAATTTTAAGATCAAATCTATTCCTCGTGAAGTTGCTGTGAAGATTGTTAAAATGAGAGCAAAGAATATATAATATTTCATAAACTTAGTTGATAAAGCAGTAGCGGGGTTTGAGTGAATTGACTTCAATTTTGAAATAAATTCTATAGTGGATAGAATGCTCTCAAACAGCACCACAGCCTATAGAGAAATCATTCATAAAAGTGAAAATCAATTGATATGGCAAACTTCATTTTCAGAAATTATTTCCAGAACCTATTTTCAGAAATTACTGCAGAGATCCCAACCTACAGCAACTACCACCCTAAGTCACGAGACATCAACACTTAGGCAAGACCCTTCACCAGCAAAAATATTATGACTTGTTGAAAGCTCAGATGTTAGATTTTTTTTTTTTTAGGAATTGTTTTTCATATAAGGTATGTACATTATCTTTTTAGACATAATGCTATTGCACATGTAATATATTACAGTATAGTACGAACATAACTTTTATATGCAGTGAGTAACCAAAATACTCATTTGAATGGCTTTTTTGCTGTATTCCCTTTATTGTGGTGTTCTAGAACCAAATCTACAATACCCAAATTACACAATACCATACTGAAAAATGTAGGGAAGTATAGAACTAACATAAGTTACTTTGGAAAATTTTGTACTTGTATTAATTTGGAAAATTTAGTATTTTTGTTGGAAACCAAAGGCTAGGTACAAAAATAGCTATACTTAAATAATAAATTTGTTACTAAATTTACTAAAGTTGCTAAATTTATTTCTCACTGGGCTTTGTCTTACCAATTCTGAAACTACTTTTAGTGTAGCTAGTGTTTAATAAATAAGTAAATACATTATAGATAATGAGAGCCAGGTTATTCACTTTCTTAGAATGTACCCTGTGTTGGTTGATTGGAATTCAACATACATGAGTTCATGGTACATATAAGATGTAAATGTGTCTATCCATTGAACACATACATAAACAAGGGAAAGGAATGGCTCTTTATAGAGTAACTACAATTCATAAATGTAGAGGATAAGTAGTATAAATCATTATTAGAACACTACAGGAAAAACTATTGCGTACAGGATCCATCGATACATATGAAAATTGGTAGGCCAAATTTGAAAAGGAGCAGGATATATTCATGGCCTCAGTGTGGTTCATCTTATGATATTAGATAGGAGGAAAAGGAATAAGTACAATAGAGAAACCCAGCAGACACCACCTTAACCAAGTGATTAAAGTTAATAATACCATCAGTAATAACAAATATTGATATCACATACCCCTTTTATGATATCTACTGAGGACACTACATCACTTCTGTGGTAGCCTTGCAATAAAATGTCTAACTTCAACTTAATGATTAGATATGTCAGACAATTTAAAATTGAGGGACATTTTACAAAATAATTGAGCAGTACTCTTCAAAACATGAAGGACAAGGGAAGACTGTTACTTAAGAGGGAGATTAGGAAACGTGACAGTTTAAATGCAAAGTGGGGGGGTGCCTGAGTGGCTCAGTTGGTTAAGCATCTGCCTTCGGCTCAGGTCATGATCCCAGGGTCCTGGGAAAGAGTCCCGCATTGGGCTTCTAGCTCAGTGGGGAGCCTGCTTCCTCTGCCTGCCACTACTTTTGCTCTCTCTCTCTTGTTCTCTCTCTCTGACAAATAAATAAAACTCTTTAAAAAATACAAAAATACAAATAAATAAATGCAAAGTAGGGTCCTGGATTGGGAACTGGAAGATAAAAAGGCCATTAGTAGAAAATCCTATGAAATTAAAACAAAAAATCTGTTTTTAATTATATTATGTGCTGTTATTAACAAATTTCTTTGTCTTGACAAATGTTAACATCTTACATAGCTATATTACATTAACAGAAGCTCGGTAACTTCTATGTTAATTTCAGAACTTATTTGTATGTTTAAAATTATTTAAAAAATAAAAAGTTAAGTAAATTCAGCAGTTAGGCTTCCTCTTAACTGAAACTCTTTTGTCTTTTGAGATGTACATGATATTTCACACACCCCTCCTTGCCTGCATACATACACATATTTAAAATATACACATCTGGAGTCCTCTGCCTCCAGTGGTAGACTGGATAGGTGTTGGGGATGCTGTTTGAATTACCCTACCACAAGTTTCTCAGTACTCACATTGGGCCCACTCTTGCCCATTTTCCACTTTTCCTAGGTGGACACTAAGCTGCTGAGTCACTTGAGTCAAGGCTAACACTGTGTTAAGTCTTTCAGTGAGAAAATATTTGCTACTGTTAATTGCTTTTGGCCAGTGTCCCATTTTTCCCTGACCCACTGATAGAGAATACCTGTTGCTGTATCTTTGTACTCCAATGTCAACTAATCATTAGTTAGCAATTGCAAAACACCATTGTACCAGTGTTATCAAATCTTCCTATTGAATGGCAGATTTATATCTTTGCTGTCCAACTGGGGATTCTTGAGTCAAGTATTGTCATTTCCCCATGGGTCCCAACATTTCATTTGTGTTTTTAAAAATTATATATTTGCTAAATATATAGAGAAGATAGGGGCGTCTGGGTGGCTCAGTCATTAAGCGTCTGCCTTTGGCTCAGGTCATGATCCCAGGATCCTGGGATGGAGCCCTGCATCGGGCTCCCTGCTCAACAGGAAGCCTGCTTTTCCCTCTCCCTCTCCCCCTGCTTGTGTTCCCACTCTCGCTTCCTGTCTTTGTCAAATAAATAAATAAGATCTTAAACAAAAATCAAGAAAGAGAAAATATTAACAGACATAAGGGGAGAAATAGACAGCAACAAAATAATAATAGGGAGGACTTTAATACCTCATTTACATCAATGGATAGAACATCAAAACAGAAAATTAGTGAGAAAACCTCAGCCTTATGTGACACATTAGACCAGATGGACTTAACTATTACATATAGAACATATTATCCAAATGCAACAGAGTACATATTCTTCTCAAGTGCATATGGGACATTCTCTAGGATAGATTATATTTAGGCCACAAGAGAAATATTAATAAATTTAAGAGATTTGAAATCATATCAAACATCTTTTAAAGCCACGCTTGTATGAAACTAGAAATCACATGAATAAAACTGGAAAAATCACAAATATGTAGAGGTAAAACCAGTGAATCCAAGAAGAAGTCAAAAGAAAAATCTAAAAAAAACCTTCAGATAAATAAAAATGTAAACATAACGTAGCAAAATTTATGGGATGCGGCATTTATAGAAGGAAAGTTCATAGTGATAAATACTTACTCTAAGAAACAAGAAAATTCTTACATATACAACCTGACTTTATACCTCAAGAATTAGAAAAAGAAAAAGAAGCCCAAAGTTAAAGAAGAGAGTAAATAACAAAGAGTAATATTTCTACTCTTTGTTATTGAATGAAAGAGAGACTAAAAAGACAATAGAAAAGATTAATGAAAGAGCTGGTTCTTTGAAAAAAAAATTGACAAACCTTTAGCTAGACATCAAGAAAAAATGAGAGGAGAGGACTCAAATAAAATCAAACATAAAAGAGGAGTTATTAAAACTGGTACCACAGAATACAAAGAATCAGAAGAGAAGACGATGAACAATTATCTTCTAACAAACTAGACCACCTAGAATAAGTGGACAAATCCCTAGAAAGACAACCTACCAACACAGAATTATGAAGAAAGAGAAAATCTGGAGGTTTGGGAAGATGACAGAATAGGAGGATTCTGATCTCACCCTGTCCCACAGACACACTGAAATAAAAGGTACATCAGTGCAACAAACTCTGAAAACACCCTGAAGACTGGGAGAATTGACCTTCCACATTTAATTGTACGGAAGAAGCCAAATCAAAAAGGGAGGGGCTGGCAACATGGTCTGGAAACAAATCCCCTGAGACTAACCATAGGTGGCAGGAACTCCACAAGCATGGAGAAACAGAGGATGAAGCCCCACCCTAGGCACTGAGGACCTAGGCACTGAATTGCAAGGATGAGTAACCGTAACATCTGGCCTTGAAAGCTAGTGCAAGCTTTTAAAAATCAGTGGGGCTTAACTCAGAGTACTTCAAAAATCAGTGGGTTTAACTCCCAGAGAGCTGGAGGGCAATAGAAAACTGAGTTCGTGCCCTTAAAGAACAAGCATAATAAATAATTTGGCCTGAGACACAGCACAGAAGCAGCAGTTAAAAAAATTCCTGGGCTTATATGTGAAGGAGATTTATTTACTGATCTTAGATCATGTGCTGAAGTGGCAGGGATCTTCAGGAGACTTCTCCAAGTACAAAAGTGCTGGTAGGTACCATTTCTCTTACCTTTCCCCAGCTTAGATAGCCAGACGTGGTGGGGGGGAACCAACACTATCAGTCTGCAGCTATCTTATTAGTACTTCATGTGTTCCCCGGCAGACCTGCCCCATCCAGCCTGCTCACCATATCAGCTCCTGCCCTGCCATACTCTGAAAGGAGCCCCAGCAGGAACTGGAAAGTGCCTCCTGCCTTGGGGAGAGTGGAGATAACCACTGTACAGTAGTGCATCTGCAATTCCAGTAGCTGAGACTCTGTTGGCCATGCAGGGAGCAAGCTCTGCCATCTGGTGCATCCACAACTGTGTCTGATTACCAATACTGCTGACCTGCAGGTTTGTTGACAGACCTCTCAACAGCACAGGGACCAAACCCTGCCCAGTGCACACACACCAGGAAAAGCAGGTCATTAGCAGCTGGCTGGGCTGGAAGTAAACATGGCTCAGGCACAATAGCAGGGCACGTGCAGCCCACATCACAGTCACTCCTGGAGCACATGGGCCTGGTGACCAGGGGGATTGCACTCCATGGCACCACAAAATCTCTTCTACACAAAGCCACTACTTTCAAGACCAGTAGACATAGCTGACCTCCCTCATACAGAGAAAACAGAGAGTTACACAAAATGAGGAGACAGAAGAATATGTCCCAAAGCAAAGAACAGGACAAAATTTCACAGGTTTTACCTGTAGCAAAGGCAATAGTTTAATATTAGTCAGGATGGATCACAAATTACACCACAAAACAAGGTTCAATAAATTTAAGAAGATTGATATCCTATCAGGCATCTTTTCTGACCACAATGGTAAGAAAAAAGAAATCAATTATAAGAAAAAATCTGTGGAGAACACAAATACATAAGGGCTAACAAACATGCCACTAATAATGAATAGGCCAACCAATAAATCAAAGAAAAATTGAAACCTACCTGGAGACACATGAAAATTAAAACACAATGGTCCAAAATTTTTGACACACAGCCAAAGCACTTCTAAGTTGGAAGTTTATAGTGTTATAGCACTACCTCAAGAAACAAGAAAAATCCCAAATGAATGACCTAACATTGCACTGAAAAGAGCTAAAAAGAGAAAAAGCCTACAGCTGGTAGAAGGAAGGGAACAAAAAGAAAGAAAAAATGATTAGAGAGGAAAAAAATGAGGCCACACAAAAAAAAGAAAGAAAGGAAGAAAGAGAAAGAAAGAAAATCAGTGATACCAGGAACTTATCCTTTGAAAATATAAACAAAATTGATAATCCTTCATCCAGACTCATCAAGAAGAAGAAGAAAATAAAAAGTACTCAAATAAATTCAGAAATGAAGAGAAACAACTGACACTACAGAAATACAGAAGATAATAGCAGATTATAAATAATTATATACCAATAAATTGGATAGGCTAGGAGAAATGGATATATTCCTAGAATGTATAATCTTTCAAAATTCAATCAGAAATAGAAAATTTGAACAGACTAATTACTAGTAGTAAAATGTAATCAGCAATTAAAAACTCCCCCAAAATAAGTCAAGGACCAAATGACTTCACAGGTGAGTTCTACTAAACATTTACAAGAATTAAACCTATTTTTTTCAAACTATTTTCAAAAATAGAAGAGGAAGGAAAACTTTTAAATCTAGTCTACAAGGCCACCATTACCCTGATACCAAAACCAGATAAAGACACTACAAAACAGAATACTACAAGCCAATATCTCTAATGAATAGAGATGCAAATATGTTTGACACAGTATTAGCAAACCACATTCAACAATATATTGAAGAGGGCGCCTGGGTGGCTCAGTTGGTTAAGTGACTGCCTTTGGCTCAGGTCATGATCCTAGAGTCCCAGGATCGAGTCCCACATCGGGCTCCCTGCTCAGCAGGGAGTCTGCTTCTCCCTCTGACCCTCTTCCCTCTCATGCTCTCTGTCTCTCATTCTTCCTCTCGCAAATAAATAAAATCTTAAAAAAAAAATTAAAAAAAAAACAAAAAAACAATACATTGAAGAAAAATCATTCACTATGATCAAGTAGGATTTATTTCAGGGATGAAAGTGTGATTCAATATTTGCAAATCAACCAATGTGATATGAACATCTCAACAGATGCAGAATAAGCATTTGACAAAGTACCATATCTATTTATGATAAGAACTTTCAACAAAGTAATTCTAGACAGAATATACATCAACATAATAAAGGCCATATATGAAAAATCCACAGCTAACAACATAATGGTGAAAAATTAAAAGCTTTTCCTCTAACATCGGGAGCAGGACAAGGATCTCCACTCTCACCAATTTTATTCAACATAGTATTGGAAATCCTAGCTGCTGCAATCAGACAAGGAAAAAAAAAAAAACATCCAAATGATAAGGAAGAAATAAAATTGTTTCTATTTGAGGATGTCATGATACTATATCTCTAAAGACATCACCAAAAAACTATCAGAACTGATAAAAAATATTCAGTAAAAGTTGCAGGGTACAAAATTAATGTACAGAAATCTCTTGCATTTGTATGTAGTAGCAGAAAGATAAGAAAATAACCCCACTTAAAATTGCAACAAAGAGAATAAAATACCTAGGAATAAACTTAGCCAAGGAAGTTAAAAACATGTACTCTGAAAAATATAAAACATTGATGTAAGAAGTTAAAGGCAATAAAATAATTGGAAAGATAATCTGTGCTCATGGATTGAAATTATTAATATTGTCACAATGTCCACAGAACTCAAAGCAATCTACAAATTCAATGTAATTCCCATCAAAATGCCAACAGCACTTTTCACAGAACTAGAACAAATGATATTAAAATGTGTATGGAAGCACAAAAGTCCCTGAATAGCCAAAGCAATCTTGGGAAAGAGCAAAGCTGGAGGTATCACAATCCCAGACTGTAAGATATACTATAAAGCTATAGTGATCAAAATGGTATGGTGCTGGCACAAAACCAAAACCAAACAAAACAACTACATAGATCAGTGGAACACATTAGAGACCTCAGAAATAAACCCATCTTTATATGGTCAATTAATTCATGACAAGACAAAAATATATAGTGGAGAAATGACAGTTTCTTCAATAAATGGTGCAGGGAACACTGGACAACTACATGCAAGAGAATGAAACTGGACCAATTTCTCACACTCTGCAAAATAAGTTCAAGTGGATTAAACACCTAAATGTGAGACCTGAAACTATAAAACTCTTAGAAGAAAACATAGGCGTAATCTAATCTCTTGGACATCAACTTCAGCAACATTTTGCTAGGTATGTTTCCTGAAGTAAAAGAAACAAAAGAAAAAATAAACTAATGGGAATACACCAAAACAAAACAAAACAAACAAAAAAACCACAACAAAACAACTTTTGCACAGTAAAGAGAAACTTCAACAAAAGTAAAAGGCAACCTACTGAATGAAACAAAATTTTTGCAAATGACATATCCAATAAGGGGTTAATATGTATAATATAGAAATACCTAATACAACCTAATATCAATAAAAATCTAATTAAAAGTAGGCAAAGGGCCCGAATAGACATTTTTCCAAAGAAAACATAATAATGATCAACAGATACAAGAAAAAATGTTCAACATCAATAATTAGGGAAATACAAATCAAAACCACAATGAGATATCAACTGACACCTGTCAGAATGGCTAGAATCAAAAGGACAAGAAATAAATGTTGGTGAGCATGTGGAGTAAAAGAACTCTCCTCCACTATTGGTAAAAATGTAAACTGGTGCAACCACTGGTATAAACAGTATGGGGCTTCCTCAAAACATAAAAATAGAAATACCATGTGATCCAGTAATTCCACTACTAGGCATTTACCCAAAGAAAATAAAAACACTAACTGGAAAAGATATATGCACATTTATGTTTATTGCAGCATTATTTACCATAGCCAAGATATGCAAGCAACATAAGTGTCCAAAAATAGGTGAATAGATAAAGAAGATGTGGTGTATATATATATATATTATATATTATATATATATAATATATATATATAATATATAATATATATATATAATGTGTGGTAGATAGAGATATATATATAATGTAATATTAGATGTGTGTGTGTATATATATATATATAATGTAATATTAGCCATAAAAGAATGAGATCTTGCCATTTGCAACAACATGGATGGACCTAGAGGGTGTTGTGCTAAGTAAAATGAGTCAGACAGAGAAAGACACATACCATATGATTTCTCTCATATGTGAAATCTGAGAAACAAAACAAAGAAACAAACAAGCAAAAAACAGACTCTTAAATACAGATAACAAACAGGTGGCTGTAGAGGGTTGGTGGGGGGTGTGAATACATAAAGGGAATTAAGAAGTACAAGCTTCCATTTATGGCATGAATAAGCCATGGCAATGAAAGGTACAGCATAGGGAATAGTCAATAATATTGTAATAATTGTGTGGTGACAGATGGTCACTAAACTTATTGTGGTGAGCACTGAGTAATGTATAGAATCGTTCAATCAATATGTTGCACACCTGAAATTAATATAACACTGTATGCTAATTATACTGCAATAAAACATAAAACATAAAAGAAATAGTAAATCCAAATAGACCAATTGCTAGTAAAGAAATTATTGAATCAGTACTCATACACCTCCAACAAACAAAAGTCCAAGACAGCTTCATTGGTGAATTCTACCAAACATTCAAAAAAGAATTAATACCAATCCTTCTCAAAGTCTTAAAAAAAAAAAAAAAGAGGTGGAAACTCTTCCACATTCATTTTATAAAGCCAGCATTAACCTAATATCAACACCACACAAGGATGCCCCAAGAAAAGAAAATGACAGGCTAGTGTTCTGATGAGCTTAGGTGTAAAAATCTTTAACAAAATAATAATAAATGGAATTCAACAATGCATTAAAAGGATCATACATTATGATCAAGTGGGATTTATTTCAGGGATGAAAGGATAGTTAAACATCTGTAAATCAGTTAATATGATACACTATATTAACAAAATAAAGGATTTAAATCATATATCACCTTAATAGATGCAGAAAAAAAAAAATTGACAATATTCAACATCTATTTATGATAAAAACTCTCAACAAAGTGGGTATAGAGAAAATGTACTTCAATATAATAAAGGTCATAGATGAAAAGCCCACAACTAACACCATAGTCAATGATGAAAACCTGAAAACTTTTCCTCTGATATCAGAAACAAGACAAGGATGCTCCCTCTTGCCATTCTTATTCAACATAGTATCGGATGCCCTTGCAATAGCAGTTGGGCAAGAAATGGAAATAAAATGCATCCAAACTGGAAAGAAAGAGGTAAAACTGTCATTACTTGCAGGTGACATGATATTATATATAGAAAACCTTAAGGACTCCATCAAAAAAACTGTTAAAAGTAACAAATTCAGTAATGTTGCAGGATACAAAATCAATACACAAATATGTTGCATTTCTATACACTAATAACAGAATATCTGAAAAGAAAATAAACAATCCCATTTAAAATTCATCAAAAAATATCTAGAAATAAATTTAACCAAGGAGTAGAGGCCCTGTATAGTGAAATCAGTAAGACATTAAGAAAAGAAATTGAAGATGTAGATAAATGGAAAGACATCCTGTGCTCATAGAAGAATTAATATGGTTAAAATGTCCAATTACTCAAACTATAGATTCAATATGATCCATATCAAAATTCCAAAGTATTTTCCACAGAAATAGAACAATTCTAAAGTTTGTATGGAACCAAAAAAGACCCCTAATATCCAAAGCAATATTGAGAAAGAACAAAGCTGGAGGCATCATGCTCCCTGGTTTTAAATTATATTACAAAGCTATAATAAGTAAAATAATTCAACATTGGCACAAAGACAGGCACGTGGACAAATGGAACATATTAGGAGCCAGAAATAAACCCACTCATATTTGGTGAATTAATTTACAAAAAAAGGAGCCAAGAATATACAACAGGGAAAGGATAATCTCTTCAATAAATAGTGCTGGAAAAACTGGACAGCCATATGAAAAAGAATGAAATTGGACTGCTATCTTACACCATAAACAAAAATTAACTCAAAATGAATTAAAGACTTGAACATAAGACGTGAAACCATAAAACTCATATAAGAAAATATAGACAGTAAGCTCCTTGACATATCTTGGGGATTGTTTTTTGAATTTGACACAAATAGAAAAAGCAACAAAAGCAAACACAAATAAGAGGGACTACATCAAAATAATAAGCTTCTGCACAGCAAAGAAAACCATCAATAAAATGGAAAGGCAACCTACTGAATGGGAGAAAATACTTGCAAATTGTGTATTTGCTAAGGGGTTAATATCCAAAATATATAAAGAATTCATACAATTCAGTAGCAATTTTTTTTATTAAAAAGTGGTTAGAACATCTGAATAAACATTTTTCCAAAGAAAATGTACAGATATCCAATGGGTATGTGAAAAGAAGCTCAACATCATTAATCATTTAAGAAATACAAATCAAAACCGCAATGAGATATCACTTGACACCTATTAGAATGGCTATTATTAAAAAAAAAGAAATAATTTGAGAAGTTGTGGACAGAAAGGAACCCTTGCGCACTGTTGGTGGGAATGTAAATTGGTACAACTACTAAGGAAAACATTATGGAGGTTCCTCAAAAAAATAAAAATATAACTACACATATGATCTAGCAATTCCACTTCTGAATATTTATCTGAAGAAAATAAAAACACTAACTTGAAAAATATGTGAACCCCCATGCTCATTGAAGCAATATTTATAATAGCCAAGGTATGGGAACAATCTAAGTATCCACTGATAGATTAATGATAAAAACTGTGATATATGTCACATAAACATAACACACACACACACACACACGGATATTAGTCAGCCATAAAAAAACAATACAAAACAAAACAATGAAATCTTGTCATTTGTGGCAACATGGGTGGACCTTGAAGGTACTACGTTATGTAAAATAAGTCAAGTAGACAAGACAATACTATATAATTTCTTTTATCGGTGAAATCTAAAAACAAGAACAAGAACAAAAACAACCAAGCTCATAAATACAGAGTACAGATCGGTGGTTGCCAGAGGCAGGCGATGGTTGGGGGATGGTGGGAGAAATAGGTGAAAGAAGTAAAAATATAAAAGCATAATAATAAAATTAAAAAAAAAGATTCCTTCCTGGTCAGCAAAATATATACATTTATAATATAATATATATAATATATTATTATATATGTATATATATATATATTTCTAGTTTTGGGAGCTGTTCAAAACAAAGAAGAGATACATAAGATATTCATAAGACCCATACTTAAGCTTTCATATTTTATTCATTCTTGACTATAGATTTCTCAGCTGGAAGAATTATTAAGATTTAAACAGATTAAGATTTACCCAGCTATGGTTAACTGTGACCTTAATGAACTACTTAGATTATTGATGATTTGGCTCATAAGGTTGAAAACAAGTTCAAATTTATGTGATTGATTCTTGGATTAATTAATGGTTTGCTTAATATAGTAAAATCCCCTGGTTGTATCAAAACCTTTAGTACAGAATAGAAGAAATATTACAGTTATCGATATATTATTACTTTTGTGAAATAGTGAATGGATCCTTAAATCATAAATCTTGTATCTGAAAGTCTTATAACAATGTTTCTGGAAGGTCAAATTGGCAACTGGTTTATGATTAGTAACTATAATTAAAATCTTTAATTTACTATGTGTCAAGACCTAAGTCAAAATCTTGATACACATTATCTTTAATCTTTACAACAGATTTGGAGATATGACTCCAAGTCAGGTCTGTACTTCAAATTATCCTGGTATTTTCTGTTATACATAAGTCCGAGTAAAGTGCAGAAAAAAAGATGCATGGGGGTAGAAGTTAATGTATATCAATTCTTCTCTATGTGGTCAGTTCAAATAAAGAGCTATCAACAAAGACTTCTTAGGCAAGAAATGTATTTATAGACATGGACAGAATAGTGTGCCTGGGTGGCTCAGTTGGTTAAGCGTCTGGCCTTCCGCTCTGGTCATGATCCCAGGGTCCTGGGATCCAGTCCCCCATCCGGCTCCCTGCTCAGGGGGAGCCTGCTTGTCTCTCTGCCCCTCCCCCACCCTCGCTCATGTTCTCTCTCTTTCTCACAAAAATAAATACAAAAAAGGAAGGAAGGAAGGAAGGAAGGAAAAGAAAGAAAGGAAGGAAGGACGAAAGAAAGAAAGAAGAAAGAAAGAAAGAAAGAAAGAAAGAAAGAAAGAAAGAAAGAAAG
>NC_058404.1:179122303-179227596 GCF_002201575.2 Neomonachus schauinslandi
AAGAAAGAAAGAAAGAAAGAAAGAAAGAAAGAAAGAAAGAAAGAAAGAAAGAAAGAAAGAAAGAAAGAAAGAAAGAAAGAAAGAGAAAGAAAGAAAGAAAGAAGAAAGAAAGAAAAAGAAGGAAAGAAAGAGAAAAGAAAGAAATGGACAGAATAAGGATTAATCGCAACACTATTCACATATAATTCTCCCTAACACTTCTCACCAATTGCCCCATACACACTGTGCCTCAGGCAGGACTCCAAAACTGTCAGATGAAGGAGCTGATAACCAACAGTTCTCACCAATTGCCCCATACACAGGACTCCAAAACTGTCAGATGAAGGAGTTGACTTTTTTGTGTTTTTTTTAGCAGTTTAGCATAGTAGCTTCTCATAAAGGAATGACTAGTCCCTTGACTTATTTTATATCTGCCTGTCTATTAATCTATCATCGATCATCTACTTTGATTCAGGAAAACTAAGAATCCAGTTGCCTCTGAAAGCATGTTCATTTGAACAGAAGTGTTACTAGATACCATCCTGTAATTTTTTTCCTTCTTCTTTAATCAGAAATGGATCTTGGAGTTCTATAGTCTGTTATACCTACAGTTGACACATCCGAAGTGAATCAGATGCTTCCATATTGGTGCAGCAAAAATATAGCAAAACTAAAAACTAACATATTTGTTGTAGTTAGCAGTTGTTGCCTGGAATAAGGCTCCTTCTGTATATAAAAATATGTAAGGCTACTTCTATCTATAAAAATAGTTAAAAATCTTGATCTCATTCTTTGTTTTCTAAGGCCACATAAACATGAATGTTACCTTAATGAAAATTCATTTTATACCCTCTTGTAACAAATTACGGGAAATAACAAAATTATTCTAATATGTAATTTTCCAAATGGAAAACAAATAGTATTCCATTATTGGAGGATGCATAAGAAAGGTTTCCTGCTTATCTCTGTGCATTATCCATGTTTCAATTTCTTTACATTTAACTATATATTGTATTAAATTTTCTAAATTTTATTTTCAACAAATACATCTCCAAACATGACCATATACACACAATTTTTTTTTAACTGAGCTAGGTATAGAGGAGCGTGTGGATATATGTATACTAAGATTATTCAAATAAACATAAAGGACTATAGTTCATTTTTTTTCAAAATACCAAATATTATTGAAAGCTTGGAAAATGGGCGATTTTTCCATTAATTAGCTGAACTTTATATTTACCTAAATCTGTTAGGTTTATTATTTTCCTCATGGGATATAGTTTCTACTTTATCAATCATAACGGTCACACCAAACACCTTAACTTTTTATTTAATTTTAGATACAGACCTGCAGGTTTGTTTTATATGATTGTGCAGTTTATGTACTACACAAAACGAACCCAGATAAAATTGTTTCTGGGAGCTGAAAGAGTTGCTAGCTAAGCTTAGTGGCCTAATGTGGGGACTGTTCTCACAAAGCATGTGCAGTGCAGTTTTTAATTCACACCAAGTTACCTGTGGAATCAGCCTTTTTAAAATAGTAATTTGTCATTTTATATTTTCTTAATTTTGATTTTTTTTTTTCAAAATTTCTTCCTTTCTCAGACTTCATTATTTTATTGAATAAGGCCACATTATACCTAGTCATTCAGACCAAAATCTGAAATCATGTTTAATCCACACTCTGTTGATGCCCCTTATCCCATCTATCAACAAATATTTAAAATTTAAAAGAAAATAAAAATCTTGAATTTGACTTTAACTACCCCAGTGCTGTGTCCTTATTTCATGCCACCATCCTTTCTGCCTGGAGTATTCCAGTAGCTTTCTGCTCCTTTCAAGCAACTCTTCTTGTTTCAATTCTTGGCCTCACCCAGTTTTTCCACCACAGAGGAGACAGGGAAAGAGGCAGAGAGAGAGTGTGTAACCAAGTGGATTATCATTTTAATTCCTGGATCCAGGGCGCCTGGGTGGCTTAGTCGTTAAGTGTCTGCCTTCGGCTCAGGTCATGATCCCAGGGTCCTGGGATTGAGTCCCACATGGGGCTCCTTGCTCAGCAGGGAGTCTGGTTCTCCCTCTCCCACTCCCCTTGCTTGTGTCCCGTCTCTCGCTGTGTCTCTCTCTGTCGAATAAATAAATAAAATCTTAAAAAAAAAAATTCCTGGATCCAGCAGTGTCAGAAGCCACCTCTACTCTGGACTTCCTGACTGTATAAAACCAATAAATTTCCCATTTACCTACTTTTGGGGAATGGGGCTTATTTTTGTTTAAATGGATGCTTTGGCCATTTGCAACTGAAATGTATAAGATGTAATATTGTATAATTGCAGAAAGAACAATGAATTAAGAGTAAAAATATTTGGAAACTAGTTCCAGATCTGATATTTATTATTCATGTGATCATTGGCAAGTCGCTTAATTCATTCTGAATGTGAATTTCCTTATCTCATGGGAGAAAGACATCTTACCTTTATACTGTATGGTATTTTTTGTGGAGTCAAATGCAATAAAATTGGTTGAAATGTGATATTGGACTCTGTCAGAACCCAAAGCCTATGTGCTTTCCACTTTTTTGTAGACTGTTGTATAGATACTTATCTGTGTACAAGGCAAGTAATAATGAGTCTATCTACTGTCACATCCATACTCCTTGTATATAAAACATCCTTGGCCTAAAAACTGTCTTTATGCCTTCCAGTATTCAAAAGTACCATACTATGTAGACAATCTTCGTACAAACAAAATCAACCTGAATCACTAACCCAAAACAACCTGTTTCCTGTTTCTTTGGAAGTTCCCCAGTTTTGAGTGTAGAAAGTTGCAGGAAAAGCTAGATTCATCTGTTATAATTCTCTGTAAGTATTTGTTTGAAATGACAGTGCATTTATGTATTTGGGCCTTCCATGATCATGATGCATCCAGCTTACTAAATTGTTGAGTGTGCTATCAGGCAGAGCAGAGGTCAGGACTTCTCAGAGCATGAAAAAATAATGAAATGAATGAATTATATGGCAGTTAGCCTGCACATATTTTACATTAAATCAATTGTATTACTTGGTTAGTTCAATCACACAGCTGGTCAAATTATTGTATTAATCAATTATATTTGATGGCCCTAATTGGTTAGGGTGCTTAGACAAATGGCCAAACTGATTGTCCAGTGCAAACAATGTTTAGAGAACTACTTTTTCTCAACTTCCAGACATTTACAAATATACCTGATATTATAAAACTTTTTTTTTTCTTTTCATGAATAATTTGTGTATAGCCTAGCCAATGGAAAAGCCCATAATATCTTATTGGTAATGCACCTCATTATGCACTGTTCCATGCATTTGAGAGCACCATTTTTTTTTTTAAGATTTTATATATTTGACAGAGAGAGACACAGTGGTAGAGGGAACACAAGCAGGGGGAGTGGGAGAGGGAGAAGCAGGCTCTCCACTGAGCAGAGAGCCCGATGTGGGGCTCGATCCCAGGACTCTGAGATCATGACCTGAGCCGAAGGCAGACGCTTAACGACTGAGCCACCGAGGCGCCCCTTAAGAGCACCAATTTATAGTATTGGATGGATTTTGGTAATTTAACAAATTAATTTGTCAATTTTTTATTT
Source organism: Neomonachus schauinslandi (assembly GCF_002201575.2). Taxonomy (NCBI): domain Eukaryota; kingdom Metazoa; phylum Chordata; class Mammalia; order Carnivora; family Phocidae; genus Neomonachus; species Neomonachus schauinslandi. The sequence continues at coordinate 179,125,899 of NC_058404.1, forward strand.
ATTTATTTATTTTTTATTTTTTATTTTTATTTTTTTTTAAGATTTTATTTATTTGACAGAGAGAGACACAGCGAGAGAGGGAACACAGCAGGGGGAGTGGGAGAGGGAGAAGCAGGCTTCCCGCGGAGCAGGGAGCCCGACGTGGGGCTCGATCCCACGACCCTGAGATCATGACCCGAGCCGAAGGCAGACGCTTAACGACTGAGCCACCCAGGCACCCCTAATTTGTCAATTTTATAAATGAAATCTGAACTCTAAAGCTTCTCTCATAGACTCTTTTCCATGAATGCAATAAACTCAAGGAAAAATACAAGCATTTTAGATAGAATGATAAATTCCAAAATTTCGTTGTCACTGCTATCTTCTCCTAATATCTAAGGAATCCTAGCCCTAAAGATATTGAAAAACTGAAGCCACAGATCTCAATAAAAGTAAGTATCCTACGGATAATTTGCTATCTCAAACAGCATATCTTTGAACAGCCAATTTCCTCATGTTTGTGCTTTCTTAAACTCACCTTAAAAATTATGACTTTAAGATATTTTCATTTTTTAAGAGAGAAAATCAACAAACACACACAACTTTCTATATAAGTTTTAAGGCTTAAGAAGATATGTGCAAGAATTTCTTTCAGAGGATTGTAATAAGACATATGTGAGTTAAGAAGGGTGGAGAGAGAAACATCTTTCATAATATTTATTGATAGTGTGTAGTATTATATTAAGTAAATCTTGGGTTCTCCTTTGGAAAATGACTTATTTCCTCCCATATTTCTCTGCATATTTAATTATTAGGCTTGAACTTAATATGTTCCTTCCATAATCTAATAGTCCACTTAAAATTTTCTCTTTATTCCTTCCTAGATTAGATAGCCAGGGAGAGGCCTAGTATCTTAGACCCAGAGGAAACTAGAGATCTTATAGGCCACCTCTGATTTTTAACTGTAGTGCTACCTTGTCAGGTATCCTTTCCATTAAATAAAATAATTTTAAGCAATGTGGTTTAAAAGATTTTAGGGAGTATAACTCAGCTGAATATTCTTAGGGCAAGGGAAGATCAGGTTTATACTTCAATGCAGTTTTTTAGTCTCTGAGCTAGGAGGCAAAGCAGTTGAATTGAATGAAAAGACTGAAATATATAACTTCTTTTCTTTCATAAACTCTTCCTGCTGTCACCTGGTCTGGGAAGATAAGGATTAGTATCTTCTTTTTCTTTTTCTTTCTTTTTTTTAAGGTTTAATACCTTCTATGTATGTGAGTGGATATGTGCTGACTGCATTTTTTCACTAACTGATAATAAAAGCAAGGCTATCCCTTTGTTGACAAAATAGTATTTGTAGTCAACTATTAGTCATGAAAACTAGTTCAGTACATGTATACCACATTGGTGGGGAGCAGAATAATAAAGCATCCGTGGATTAAGGAAAAAAAAAGAAACTCTAAATATGAAGTTAGAGTCACTTTCATGTTTGATGGTAAGTTATATTTATCTATTCATGTAAACATCTGAAGACATCTGTGGGTTATAATTATATACATTTTGTGTTGAATCAAATTCAGAGTCTGGATAACACACTACTCTCCCAAACACCAATATAATTAATTCCATACAGAAGATTGAACATTTCTTCTTGATTTCTCTAACAGTCAGAATTGCACTAAATATTATGAATAGAATAGAATTTAATCCAAAGAAGTATTAGGAGAATAGGCTCTGAGCTGCACCTCAGAACATTACACATTTAATTGATCAACCAAGGGAACTATGATGTCTGTCACAATCAGAAAGTGGAAAATCAGGAGGCCACCAATAAACCACTGAGTTTGATATATTGGTTTGATGAATAAGAAAGTGGCTGCAACTTCAAAACTATATTTAAATAGCTGTGAAGCTGGAATTTGGATTCTGAAATGAAGTTACAAAGCAAAATCACGTTCTCACAACTTGTTTGCCATAAAAAACAACAGACCAGCCAGAAAGATAGCTTTCTATCAATTTTCCCTTCAAAATGCTCTTACACTGCATGTTATTGATAGAACCTAATTTGCATCCAGTACATGCAAGGAAATATAAAGAAAAAAAGCCTTTATATCTCTGCACTTGTAGTAGAGAGAAACACCCTAGAAAGTGGTGGAAATGGACCCTGATAATTGAGGATATTCAGCACAGTTTATTGTAAAGTACTCTAATGTTTCTGTAGCCCAAAGTCTGGTTTTGATTTGTTTGTCTAAATCACTGATAGACTACTTATCTGCTTACATTCTTCGAAGACCAGACCTACTCCTTATATACAACCAGCCACTGTCCCAATAGGAATGGATATATATCAGAGCTACACATGATTTAAGTGTTCCTGCATTCTACTTTCAAATTCTATCATCTATCTATCTATCTATCTATCTATCTATCTATCTATCTATCTATCTAATCTATCATCTATCATCTATCTAAATAACTCTATTTTTGTCCAAGATTTCCAATACATCAGCCTATTTAATTTTTGGAAAATGAATAAAAACATCTGGCTTTCCCATTTCAGCTAGTTGTTTTCAGTTAAAAATTAATGTCTTTAAGGTTGCAGGTAAATGTATATTTGGATTTTTAAGCAAAAGTTCTAAATTGTAGATTCCTATATGTAAATTTTCCCTCCCCAAAACTTGATCTTAGAATTTTATATTAGTTTGTTAGTACTGCTATAACAAAATATCAGAACCTGGGTGGATTAAACAATGGGATTGTAGTTTCACACACTTCTGGAGGCTGAAAGTCTAAAATAAAAGTGCAAGAGGGGTTAGTATCTTCTGAGGCCCATCTCTTTGACTTGCAGAAACCTGCTTTCTCACAATGTCCTTATGCAGTCTTCCCTCTGTCACACATATCCCTGATGTCTCTTATTATTAGGACAGTAGTGATATAGGATTGAGGCTCCACTCTTATGATCTCATTTAACCTTAATTACCTTTTTAAAGGCTCTTCCTCCAAAGACAGTCACATTGAAGCCTACGGCTTCAAATGTGAATTATGGGGGGGCATGATTCAGTTTATATAAAATTTTATGGGATATTTGTGAATAAAGTAAAAACACAAATAATTATAGATCCTGCATTTCAAGTTAAAATACTTTAAATCTGAAATAAAACTCACTAAATACATGATTTACTATGATATATGATTGCATTGTATAGATATTGCAGTATAAACTACAATTATAATATTATGTAAACTTCCAAAAAAACTTCTTGATTATTTTTACTATCAGAATATTTCAAATGCAGTATTAACCCAAGTGAATTTTTTTATTTTATTTAAGTAACCAAACATTTTAACAACTCAGATAAAAATTGGTAGAAATTCCACAGTTTTATTTTTATTATTACAGCTTTTAGTCCACTTACAATCTAACTGAAAATGATTTCTATTATATTTATAAGAATCTTATACCTTTTGTAACTATCGATCTAAGGCAAATATTTCTTAGTGCATTACTAGCTAAATAACATCCTAAATCAAATATTTACTTAGATCCCTTTACTCACACTAATTTTTTATTGCTTTCTTCAGGTATAATTTTTTCACTGTGATATATATATATATATATAAATAATAGTTTTAAGCCAAGGATAAATATTTAATTATATTGCAACAATGGATTTGTCTCAATTTCCTTAGCTGAAAATTAGCTGTAGAAATACTAGAAAATGAATTTACTTAAAATATTGCATTGGAAGAAAATTAAAAATAAAATGTGACATTGGTATACTATTGTGCCCATTTCCTAACAAAGCGTTCTATCCAAAAGTAAGTTGTATATTATCAACTATAAGAAAAATATGGAAAAAAATACAAACACATGGAAGCTAAACAACATGCCACTAGGCAATGAATGGTTCAAGAAAGAAATCAAAGAGAAGAAAAAACACATGGAGACTAAAAGAAAATAAAAACATAACAGCCTCAAATTTTGGGATACAGAAAGAGTAGTCTAGGGAAAATTTGTAGCAATACAGGTCTATTTCAAGAAACAACAAAAATCTCAAGTAAATAATCTAAGTTACACCTAGAGAACAAGAACAATAAGAAGAGGAAGAAGGAGAAAAGAAAGAAGAAAGAAGAAAGAAAGAAAAAGAAAGAAAGAAAGAAAGAAAGAAAGAAAGAAAGAAAGAAAGAAAGAGAAAAGTCAAAGTTATAGAAGGGTGGAAGTAAAGATAAAAGCATAAATAAATGAAATAGTGACTAAAAGACCGATAGAAAAGATCAATAAAACCAAGAGCTGGTTGTTTGAAAAGATAAATACAATTGATAAACTTTTAGCCAGATTCATTGAGAAAACAAGAGGACCCAATTAAACTCAGAAATTAAAGAGAAGTAACAACCAACATCACTAAAATACAAAGACTTATAAGAGGCTACTACAAAAAAATATATGCCAACATTAGACAACCAGAAGAAACAGATAAATTCCTAGAAATATGCAATCTTCCAAAACTGAATCAGGAAGAAATAGAAAATCTGAACAGACCACTTATAACAAAATTGAATTGATAATCAAAATACTCCTAACAAACAAAAGTCTAGGACCAGATAGATTCACAAGTGGATGATACCAAACGTTTAAAGAAGACTTAATGTCTATTCTCCTGAAACTGCTCCAAAAAATAGAAGAGGAAGAACAGCTTCTCAATACATTCTATGAGGCCATCATTTTTACTCTGATACCAAAACCAAAGACACACAAAAAGAGAAAATTACAAGCCACTAGCCCTGATGCATATAGATGTAAAAACCCTCAACAAAATACTAGCAAACCATATTCATCAATACATTAAAAGGACTATCACCATGATATGTGGGATTTATTCCACAGATGCAAAAATAGTTCAATACCCACAAATCAATGTGATATACCACATTTACAAAATGAAATAAAAAATCATGATCTCAATAGATGCAGAAAAAGCATTTGACAAAAATTCAAAATCCATCAGTAATAAAAAAAAATCAACAAATTGCTTTTACAGGTAACACGCCTCACATAATAAAGGCATATATGATAAACCCACAACTATCATCATTCTCAATGGGAAAAAAACAGAACTTTCTTCTAACATCAGGAACAAGACAAAAATGTCTGCTTTCACCACTTTTATTCAACATAGTACTGAAAGTCTGAACACAGCAATCAGACATAAAAAGAAATAAAAGGCATCCAAACTATTACAGAAGAAGCAAAACTGTCACTATTTGAAGAAAACATGATAGTATACAAACAAAACCCTAAAGACTCCACATACACACACACACACACACACACACACAGTTAGAATAAATGAATTCAATAAAGTTACAGAATACAAAATTAATATACAGAAATCTGTTGGGTTTTTATACACCAATAATGAAGTAGCAGAAAGAGAAATTAAGAAAACAATCCCATTTAGAATTGCGTTAAAAAAAACAAAAAAACAAAAAACAAAAAAACCTAGGCATAGATTTAACCAAAAAGGTGAAAGACCCATGTCTGGAAAACTATAAGATATTGATGAAAGAAATTTAAGATGACAAACAAATGGAAAGATATTACATGCTCAAGGATTGGAAGTATTGAATCCCTATGAAATGAAATCCCTATTAAAATTCCAATGGCATTTTTAACAGAACTAGAATGAATAATATTAAAATTTGTAATGGAATCACTAAAGACTGAATAGCCAAAGCAATCTTGAGAAAGAATAAAGCTAGAGGTATCACAATCCCGTCTTTCAAGATACCCCAAAGCTATAGTCATCAAAACAGTATGGTACTGGCACAGGAACAGACACCTAGGTCAATGGAACTAAATAGAGAGCCCAGAAATAAACCCATATTTATATGATCAATTAATCTATGACAAAGAAAGCAAGAATATACAATGAGAAAAGACAGTCTTTTCAATAAATGGTGCTCCATGCAAAAAAAAAAAAAAAAAAAATGAAACTGAACCACTTCTTTAAGCCTAACACAAAAATAAACTCAAAATGAAATAAAGATCTAAACGTGAGACCTGAAGCCATAAAATTCCTAAAAGAAAACATAGGCAGCAATCTCTTGGACCTCAGCCTTAACAACTATTTCTAGATAGGTCATTCAGGCAAGGAAAACAAAATAAGAAATAAACTATTTGGACTATACCAAAACAGAATGCTTTTGCACAGTGAAAGAAACCATCAAAAAACCCCCAAAAAGGTAACCTACCAAATGGGAGAAGATATTTGCAATATAATCTGATAAGAAATTAATGTCCAAAATATATAAAGAACTTACAACATACACACACACACACACACACACTCCAATTTGGTTAAAAAATGGATATAAAACTTGAGTAGACATTTTTTCCAAAGAAGACATTCAGATGGACAACAGACACATAAAAAAAGATGCTGACTATCACTGATCATCAGGGAAATGAAAATCAAAACTACAATGTTAACATCACCTCCCACCAATCAGAATGGCTGGATATCAAAAGACAAATAAGTGTTGGCAATGATGTGGAGAAAAGGGAAACGTCAATCACTGTTGATGGGATTGTAAATTGGTGCAAAAACTAGAAAACAGTATGGAAGTTTCTAAAAAAATAAATAAATAAAAATGCCATATGATCCAGTAATTCCACTACTGGGTATTTACTTAAAGAAATCCAAAATACAATTCAAAAAGATATATGCACCTTTATGAGTATTATAACATTATTGAGAATAGCTAAGATATGGAAACAACTTAAGTGTCCATCAATATATGAATGGATAAACATGTGATATACAATGGAATATTACTCAGTCACAAAAAAAAAGAATGAGATCTTGCCATTTGTGACTATATGGATGGACCTAGAGGAAATTATGCTAAGTAACATAATTCAGAGAGAAAAAATAATATATGATTTCACTTATATGTGGAATCTATAAAACAAAACAAATGACCAAACAAAAACAAACTGGTGGTTGAAAGAGGGGAGGAATGGGGTGATAGGCAAAATGAGTGAAGGGGATTAGGCGGTACAGGATTCTGGTTATGGAATGAGTAAGTCATGGGTATGAAAAGTACAACATAGGGAATATAGTCAATGGTATTTTAATAGAATTATATGGTGACAAATGGTAGCTACACTTATGGTGAGCATAATGTAACATAGAGTTGTTGAATTACTATATTATATGCCTGAAACTAATGTAGCATTGTGTGTCAAGTGTATTTCATTTTTTTTAAGGTAAGATGTATATGTCTTTGCCTTGTTACAGCATTTGTATAGGCATTGGGGATTAGTAAGTAACATACAGGTGGTAATTTAGACTAGTAAAATAATTTTTCAAAATTATCCAGGTTATCTCTTGTTCATATTAGTAAAAAAAAAAAATATGTTGAATTGCCCCGTGACAACTAAGGATATATTAGTTGCTCCTTGTGACTGAATCCACTTGGGTTCTGAGCTTTCCTCTCTTGTTCCCACCATGCCCACAACACTTCTGTTTAACATACTCTCTTGCCAAACTTTTTTAGTAATGTTTTATAAAAGTAAACCTCATCTTCAGATTATTTATTTAGGGGTAATTCTCAAAAAACTACTTCTGTGCATTTATATTTAGTGAACTAGATACAAGATATTCACAGTGGACATTCCAAGATCATAATCTCAGCCCCCTCCCCCAAAAATATTTATAAATGTTAGCACTAATATTTTTCAGAAAGAAGCATATTTTCTGACAATGTACATGTGCAGTGACTACATTATAAGAAAAGAAAAACCATAACTTTTAAACTATTGATTCTGAAATCAGTTAAATATATTCCTAGTGAACTTATTTGCTCTTGATACTTTCCTTGTAGTCCGTCTGATTGGAATTTCTATTTCAAACAGGAAAATGTTAAAAAAAAATAAGAGCAGGTAATTTACCTTCAGCTTTTGCCATAAATAGAGTAAAAAAAAAGTTGAAGAAAGATAAAATAGGGCAACGGAGAGACTAATTCTGATAGATTAATTTGGAGAATTTAATAATAAAAAGTGTTGGATAATCAAGATTTTTTATAAGATTCTTCTGTCAGGAGGTTGGATAAACTTTTAAATAAAGCTATTCTGATAACGATTGATATTTGGCAAAACTTTGATATTTGTGCACAATCATGTCAAATTATGTTTTAAATGGCTTTTCATCTTAGGATGTATGATAGTGTAACTAAAGAATCTAGCTTAACACGGTCTGGGTCCTATTCTGGAAAATGATTAGTTAAGAGGAATGAAGGTATTTTTAACTGCAGCCTACTTCTACATGATTTTAAATCCTTGTTCCAAGAGAAATAAGCCAGGGGTGATGAGAATGGACACCTATAATAAAAAGACAGAATTTCCAGGGAGATGATTTCACTACAAAGCTTGTTCCACTGAAGGGATGGTTTCTGACACATCTGCCAATTAACAACTGATCCTCAGAGGTAAAAGTAAACTTTCCAAGCTTTGGTTCTCAATAGTCTTTTCAGCCCTGAATCTTATTCATTGCCATTTTGACAGTATTGTTCCATGAACCAATTTCTTGAAAGCTGGTTGAGGAAAAGTTGGAAAAAGAAGCAATGAGCTTCTAAGTACAAGTAGTATTCAAGCAGAAACCTATTTAGTGGGGTATTTTAACTAAAAGACCATGGAGACTTTTAATTGTGAGGTTCATTTTTGTATTTTTGATAGAATTTATTAATTCTGCTATTTACTGGGGCGCCTGGGTGGCTCAGTCATTAAGCGTCTGCCTTCAGCTCAGGTCATGATCCCAGGGTCCTGGGATCGAGCCCCGCATCGGGCTCCCTGCTCAGCGGGAAGCCTGCTTCTCCCTCTCCCACTCCCCCTGCTTGTGCTCTCTCTCGCTGTGTCTCTCTCTGTCAAATAAATAAGTAAAATCTTAAAAAAAAAAAAATTCTGCTATTTACTTGCACACATAACATTAATTTCCCTTTTATAAGTCCTACACATTGTAATTTTAAACTGGCTGCACATAATGCATACTCAATTGTTCTCATTTTATACATAGATTGGTAACATTTTAAAAATATTTTTGAAATTCTAATGTTATCCGTATTAATACTTCAAAGAATATAAATGGTTCTGCATGTCAAATCAAAATAGGAGTTGAAAAATGCTTTGCATGCTAATTTAGTGAAAAAAAAAACTACACACTTGCAAAATAACAAAGGAAAAAAATTCAACAAAATTCTATGGCAGACCTTAAGCTCATTTTTATAATTTTTTTTTTTTTTTGGTTTTCCCTAAAAAACTTACTATTTAAGTTAAACACCCACACCCATAAAAAATACCAGAAGGTTGATGACAAATTGGGTGAAGTAATAGGCAACAAAAATAATTATAAATCTAGAATGACAGATTAATGAGGAAAGACTAAAATTAAATATATATATGAAGTGGTGATAAAAAGGTGAACATCAGAGAAGTTTGAATTTGAATAAATATACTAATTAATTTTGAATAAAAAGAAAAAAGTTTCATTTGAATAAGCTAAACTTACAAAAGTTACCTAGCATTTATAACTGTGAATATGTCATAAAGTTGATAAAATAGTGTTTACCTTGAATATTACTCCTTGAATGCTCACATCCCCAATTTAACTGTTTATATTATAAAAAGAATGAAGACATTACTTCTTAATCATATAAAAAAAGAATCAAAATTTGTAAACACATTATATAGAAGAGCATGCATTTACTTTCCAAAATATAAATAAGATATTGAAATATGCCTTTTATTAAGTTGGAAAGTACTTCAATATATGTTTTATTAAATTTTAATTGCTCATAAGTGAGACATGTGATGTTTAAATTCATAAAATATTATAATTTCCTGTTAATAAGATATATGATAGCTGGTAGAGGAAATAAGTGTTAAAAACTATATTAACACTGAATAGCCAGGAGTGTTGAAAAAGAAAACCAAAGGGGCCTCACAATGCCTGACTTCAAGCTATATTACAAAGCTGTGATCATCAAGATAACATGGTACTAGCACAAAAAAAGACACATAGATCAATGGAACAGAAAAGAGAACCCCAAAATGGACCCTCAACTCTATGGTCAACTAATCTTCAACAAAACAGGAAAGAATATCCAATGGAAAAAAAGACAGTCTCTTCAATAAATGGTGCTGGGAAAATTGGACAGCCACATGCAGGAGAATGAAACTGGACCATTCTCTTACACCATACACAATTATAAATTCAAAATTGATGAAAGACCTAAATGTGAGACAGGAATCCATCAAAATCCTAGAGGAGAACACAGGCAGTAACCTCTTCGACCTTGGCCACAGCAAATTCTTCCAAGACATGTCTCTAAAGGCAAGGGAACCAAAAGCAAAAATGAACTATTAGGGCTTCACCAAGATAAAAAGCTTCCGCACAACAAAGGAAACTGTCAACAAACTAAAAGGCAACCTATGGAATGGGAGAAGATATTTGCAAATGACATATCAGATAAAGGGCTGGTATACAAGATCTATAAAGAATTTATCAAACTCAACACCCAAAAAACAAATAATCCAGTCAAGAAATGGGCAGAAGACATGAACAGATTATTTGTCCAAAGAAGACCTACAAATTGCCAACAGACATATGAAAAAATGCTCCATATCACTTGTCATCAGGGAAATGCAAATCAAAACCACAATGAGATACCACCTTACACCAGTCAGAATGGCTAAATTAACAAGACAGGAAACAACAACGGTTGGCCAGGATGCAGAGAAAGGTGAACCCTCTTACACTTGGTAGGAATGCAAGCTTGTACAGCCACTCTGGAATACAGTATGGAGGTTCCTCAAGAAATTAAAAATGGAGATGCCCTATGACCCAGCAATTGCACTACTGGGTATTTACCCCAAAGATACAGATGTAGTGAAAAGAAGGGGCACATGCACCCCAATATTCAAGGCAGCAATGTCCACAATAGCCAACCTTTGGAAGGAGTCGAGATGTCCTTCAACAGATAAATGGATAAAGAAGATGTGGTTCATATATACAATGAAATATTACTCAGCCATCAGAAAGGATGAATACCTACCATTTGCATCGATGTGGATGGAACTGGAGGGTATTAGGCTAAGCGAATTAAGTCAAGCAGAGAAAGACATTTATTATATGGTTTTACTCATATGTGGAATATAAGAAACAGCACAGAGGATCATAGGGGAGGGAGGAAAAACTGAATGGGAAAAAATCAGAGAAGGAGACAAACCATGAGAGACTCTTGATTCTGGGAAACAAGCTGAGGGTTGCAGAAGGGGAGATGGTTGGATGGATGGGGTAACTGGGTGATGGGCATAAGAAGGGCACATGATGTGATAAGCACTGGGTATTATACATAAGTGATGAATCATTGAACACTACATCAGAAACTAATGATGTAGTATATGTTGGCTAATTGAATTTAAATAAAAATAAATAAATAAATGAAAATTTAAAAAATAAAAATAAAAACTATATTAAAACACTAACCTTTCCCCAAAACAATGAATATACAAGGAAGTTTTAGAGAGAAAAAAGTAAATATGTAAAATAAACATCTAGAGAGAGTGATATATTTAGAAAATAGGCAAAGTGAATACTAGGTCCAAATATTTGTAATTCTCAGAGAAGAAAATTGAAAAAGTAATGGAATAGAACATATTCTTAGGTATAGAAGTCAGTACAATTTTTTTTTTTTCCTAGGCAAAGAACTTTATTAACCTTGTTTCAAACTTTATTCCCAGGCTTCTTCAGCTTAATTAGCTGCAAAGAATGAATAGTGTATAAGGAAAAACTGAAAAGAGCTGCAGTGTCCAAGGGACATTTAGAGATCTAGATTTTATCAGATCCATGAACAAAATTTTAAAAAGCAGTCATAATATAAAATAGCAGCTCCCCAAGTTGACGCAATTCAGTTTGCTTCATTCTTGGAAGTTTCATCAAAATTCTCCACAAGATCTGGAACTTCATCATCATCATCCTCTCCGGTAGCAAGTGGTGCTTTTCCATCCACAGATTGTTTGGACAGAGCTTCAGCCAGTCTTCTTAAACTAGTCAGACTGCAGCAAGTTGGTTTAAGATACTGGGTAGCATTTCTGTCAGCTGCTTTGTCCCAGCAAGGCCTGGAATGGTGGAAGTGTTCGCGGCAAGTGACGCCTGAACTTTGGGGTTGTTAAAGTGGAGCACTGTTCCTTGGTTTGTGAACATACTCACTTCTTCAATACCAGAGATATTGTTTACCCCTAACTTCTTTAAGGAGAACTGAAGGTTTTATCATCTGCTGTAGCCGTTCTATGAACCACCTTCTTCTTTCGGCGAGCAGTTCCTTTCCCACCAATGCGCACTTGTGCTTGCAATTTGGCGAGTTTCTCCTGGTTCATGATAGTTTCTTTCATCTTGGAGCGGAAATGGGACCTCGTGGGGGAATAGGGTTGGAGCTCAGGGGGTCCTGGGCGGACCAGCTGAGATTAGGTGCACACACGCGGGGACGCAAGATCGAACTCAATACAATTTTTAACAAATAAAATAAGGCTAGGGGCACCTGAGTGGCTCAGCTGGTTAAGTGGCTGTCTTCAGCTCAGGTCATGATCCCAGGACCCTGGGATGGAGCCCCGCATCTGGCTCCCTGCTCAGCAGGGAGCCTGCTTCTCCTCTGCCTCCATTCCCCCTGCTTGTACTTGCTCTCTGGCTCTCTCTGTGTCAAATAAATAAATAAATAAATAAATAAATAAATAAATAAATATCTAAAAAATAAAAAATAAAATAAGGCTCGAACTTATGTTTTGAGGGACAGCACAGTATGACTGTGAGAATGTATTTGAATGGTCCTCATCTGCATACACACCTCTAATCTAGGAAAAGTTTTGAGAACATTTCTCATTGAGTTTTTTTTTTTTTTTTTACCTCCCTTTCTACATGAAAGCATTTTTAGCGCATGTCTGTATACCCAAAAATTACTTTGAGGGACTGATTACCAGTTTATATCTGTGTGGTGTACTAGGTAAGAGGATTTAATTTAGAGCTAGGTTGCTTGAATTCAAATGCGAACTCTACCAACTACTACTTATGTGACCTTAGGCAATATATCACTTTTCATGCCTTAATTTTCTCATTTTGAAACTGTGGCAAATAATAGTATTTATGTCATCCTCCTTGGGGAAAACAAAGGCGGTCAGGTTCTTGAAACATGTGTTGGTGATGACTTTTTAAAAATCTAACACTAAGGGTGCCTGGGTGGCTCAGTTGGTTAAGTGACTGCCTTCGGCTCAGGTCATGATCCTGGAGTCACGGGATCGAGTCCTGCATCGGGCTCCCTGCTCAGCAGGGAGTCTGCTTCTCCCTCCTACCCTCCTCCCTCTCATGCTCTCTGTCTCTCATTCTCTCTCTCTCAAATAAATAAATAAAATCTTTAAAAAAAAATCTAACACTAAAAGAAAATCAAAAAAGCAAAAATAAATACATGGGACTATATCAAACTAATAAGCTTCTGCACAGAAAAGAAAACATTCAACAAAATGGAAGGACAACCTACCAAATAGGAGAAAATACTTGCAAATTACATATTTGATAAGGGCTTTATAACCTATATATATATATATATATATAAACACCTCACACAACTCAATAGCAAAAATAACAATAATAAATAAAATAAAAACTCAATAAAAATGGTTAGAAGATCTGAATAGACATGTTTCCAAAGAAGAGATACAGATGGCAAACAGGTACATTAAAAGATGCTCAATATCACAAGTCATCAGGAAACTGTAAATCAAAATCACAATGAGATATTACCTCACACATGTTAGAATGACTATTATCAAAAAGACAAGAATAACGAGTGTTGGTGAGGATATGGAGGAAAGGGAACCCTTGTGTACTGCTCGTGGGAATGTAAATTGGTGCAGCCCCTCTGAAAAAGAAAGTATGGAGGTTCTTCAAAAAATTCAAAATAGAAATACCACATGATCTAGCAATTCCACTTCTAGGTATTTATCCAGAGAAAAAAAAACACTAATTCCAAAAAGTATAGACACCACTATGTTCACTGCAGCATTATTTACAATAGTCAAGATATGGGAACAATATAAGTGTCTTTTGATAAATGAGTGGATAAAAATTGTATTATTTTATAGACTTAGATATAGATAAAGGTGAATATTCACAATAGAATATTATTCAGCCATAGAAAATGAAATCTTGTTATTTGTGAAAATCTGAATAGACCTCGAGGGCATCATTATGTTAAGTGAAATAAGTCAGGCAGAAGAAGGCAGAGGCAGTATGATATCTAAAAACAAAATAAAAAAAGCTAGCTCATAGATACGGAGAACAATTTGGTGCTTGTAAAAAGGTGGGGGCTAAGGAGTGGGAGAAATGGGTGAACTGTTTTTGTGGGGGTTTTTTAGTTTAAATAAAAATATAAAATAAAATTATGCACAAATAAATATAACACAAATCTAAAGACCAATTTCTATTTTACTCTCTATGTTAAGTTGGGCTAAGATAAGTTGAGGTCATTTTTTGAATATGTGTATTTATAAAATTATCAATTAAATCCATTACCATCTTTTAAAAAGATCACAAAATAGAAAAGCACCATAAACATTTTAGAAAGTTTTGAATAGTTAATCAGCTAATTTCCACTGCAATCTACTTTCATCTTAACCCTGTCAATCACAAACTAACCTATAAACCTTAAACTGAGGTGGCTAAACCTATCTCAAAGCATGAGAAATCAGCAATAAATTTTGAAATTGAAATTTCATTATTTTATAAGCCATCCACTTGTCAAAAATGAGTTAATGAATAACTTCTCTCCACTTTCATCTATTTTTTCCTGTAAAAATAGATTTGAGTTGGCTATGTATTTAATAAAACAATTAAAAGCATATCTTTACAGATCTATGCATTTTTAAAATATTATGACAAACGTATTAAGTCATAATTATTCAATATCTCCATGTAAAAAATCCTCTTGATTGGCACTAGAGAAGCTACAGATACATAGGGTGGATAAAAACTTTGGCCTCACAAATTTATTGCCTACTGTTATGGGCTAAATTGTGGCCTCAAATTTCATATGTTCACATCTTAACCCCAGTAAGAATGCGATTGTATTTGGTGATAATGGAGATAGGGTCTTTCAAAAGGTAATTAAGTCAATGAAGTCCTTAAGGTGAGCCTTAATCCAATATGATCGTGCCCTTAAAAAGACAAACAAAAGACAGGTGATTAGGACACAGACATGTACAGAGGAAGATCATGTGATACACATCTATAAGCCAAGGAAAGGGGCCTCAGAAGCAACCCACCCCCTCAAAATCTTGATTTCAGATGTCTAGCCTCCAGAGCGCTGAAAAAATACATTTTTCTTATTTCAGCCATCCCGTTAGTGGCACTTTTTTGTGGCAGCCTTAGTGTCTCAGTCCATTTGGGTTGCTATAACAAAAATATTATAGAATAAGTGGCTTATAAACAATAGAATTTATTTTTTTAAAGTTCTGGAGTCTGAGAAGGCCAAGATCAAGGCACCTCACATGGTAGGAAGCTGGGAGTTCTCTGGCCCTCTTTTATAAGGGCACTAATCCCATTCATGAGTGTTTCACCTTCATGGCCTAATTACCTCCCAAAAGCCTCACCTCTAAATACCAACCCATTAGGGATTAAATTTCAGCCTCTGAATATTGAGAGGCCATGAATATTCAGTCTGTGGCACCTAGCAAATTAATGTTCCTACTTGAGGGGCCACGATGTCATGTTGGGACTGTTCCTTCTCCTCTAAGACCTAAGGTTTCCTTTAAACTGTCCTCTAAGGTCTAAGGAAAGGTCTTTTCTTTTTCTCCATTCTTTTTTTCTATTCTTCCTTCTTCTTTTTTGATTTAACTAAATGAAAGATTACCCCTTTATTCATGTTTCATTATTATGGTACTTCTTGCCCTTTTTGAATTTGTATATACAGACTGCAGTGGAAAGATATTCAAAGCAATTTTCTGAGTAGTTGCTTCATTTCATCTTTTGGATGACATGGATTCTGTTGATGATAATATTATTCTTTGTTTTTGTTGTTATCTAGTAGAACTGAGATGTCTCTCTTTACCAATTTCTTCACCATTTTTTAACAAATGGTTGTCTCATTTATCCCTCCATTCAAGTGTATTGTCTGGCTTGCATGACTGTTTAGCTAGCACGCATGACTATGAAGGTTTAGTTATAATAACATTTTTTTTTTCATTTTTTCAAATTTTATTTAAATGTAGACTTTCAGTCAAATGATTGGAAATCAATGATGAAAAATAGTGTTTAGAGTTTTCCTCCAGGTACAGTGGTGCATGCATTGTGGGTGGGGGGGGGAAGGCATCCTTGTGGGGCTAGGGTCAGTTCAAGGGGTCATCTGAGGCCATGTGGGTCAAGGGGTCACTGTGCCCCTGGCCTGGCCCCTAGTGTACTCAGGGTAGACCACCAGCCCACTCCTCAGCCTTGGCTCCTAGAGGCCCAGCTCCGCTTTGTCTCCTCTGAAGAGCCACTGTCGCATAACCTGCCCCATCATAAATATGTACAAAATAACATCTTTTAAACTAATAAATTAATAATAGCAACACACCGTATGGGAGCCTATATTATTATTCCCACCAAGATAATAACAACAAAACTTTCCTTCCAAATTGTTCAACAAATGCAGTTATATAAGGCTTTATATTTCTACAGAGCCTTAATTATAAAAAGCCAAAGTATCTTTGTATATAATTTAATGCTACTCATAAAACCTAAATTTGTGTTTTTAGCAATGACTAAACAACTGCTACCAGCTAGTTCTTCCACTGAAAATAACAAGGAAACTTAACAAATAAACAAGGAAATTAAACTGAATAAAACAACTATTTTCAGAATTTGAACAACTAGCTGAAAAGAACTATGACTCCTAACAGAAAGAAACAAATAATGTAAGCTCCCATAATTGTCCCAGCTTTGATTCCCATAAATTTACCAGATCTTAATATAGGGAGAGGAATTCATGCATAGCATTACCATCCTGAATTAAGTAAAGATAAACCTAAGATTGTGAAGTTCAGATGGCTTGTATTTGTGGAATACAGCCCCGAAGATAAGAGCTCAATTCAGAAAAAAAGAAAAAGCTTCAGAAATCTGTATGAGTCTTTTGTGTCCTTGCTTAATATCAAGATGTGCATGTATAGGGTGAGACTCCGCAGGCTCAGAAAAGGATAACTACCAGGAAAGTAATAAGTACTGGGGAGCTGACACAAGACTGAGAAACATTTCATTTTTAACCTGAATAGGAAGTTCTTAGAGTCCGCCAAATGCATTCCATAGTATACACCAATCAAGCCACATTTTGGGAATCAGGTTTAACTATCGTGAGAACCTAGATTAAAAGCTATTTTAGACTCACAGAAACATAGTTTAGAAGATCAATCTGATCTGCCAGGAAATTGGCTGCTTAGTATAAAAATCAAACTAAACCAAACCAACAAATCCAAGATTCTTTAAACAAAAACTGAGACACTCAAAGTAAAATATTTACAGTATCTAGAATCCAATCAAATATCACAAAAGATCTCAAAGAAACTAAAAGATATGACATAAACCAAGAGAAAAGTCAGTCAACTGAAAGATCTAGAACTGAAAAAGATAAGTAATAATCAGATTTTTTAAATGTTCATTATAAAGATAGATCATTAAATAAATATTATGAATATAATGAAGAGAGATAGAAACTGTATTAAAAAAACAGATGTAACCTCCAGAGAGAAAAATACAATATTTACAGTAAAAGAAAATCTACTTGGGCTCAAGAAAAAATTAGATACTTGTTAGAAAATTTCAGTGAATTTGAGAACATGACAGTAGAAACTGCCCAAACTCAAAAATAGAGGAAAAATGGCTGAAAAAAACAAACAAGGTTCAAAAGACATATTGGGAAAATATTGAGTTGTCTGCTATATGAATAATATGACTTTGAGAATTACAAGGGAATTGGAGAGAAAAATATATTTGAAGAAACAATGAACAAATTTTTTCTAAATTTTATGATAACTACACAAAACACATAATAAGCAAGTCACTAAAAAGCACTGATGAAAGAAATCATTATGTAGCCAAGGGGGAAAATAATACATTATATAGAAGGAAACAAAAATAAAAATCATTGTGAATACCTCACCTCCAAAAAATGCATTTTAGAAAAAAGAATGGCATATTTAAAGTGTTGGGGGGGGTTGCCAATGAGAATGCTATATCTACTCAAAATACACTTCAAAAATGAATAAAAAAAATACAATAAAACAGAAATTTTGAACTACTACACTGCAAGGGTTGCTTAAAGATGTTTTTCATGCCGAGGGTAAATGATTTCAGATGGAAATTTTGATCCATCAAAAGGAAAGGAGAGTACTAGAACTGGTATATTTATGGGTGAAACATTTTTTTTCCTTATGTAAAAAACATTGGAATTATATTTGATTGCTTAATAAAAGTGGCAAATTGTATTGTGAGTCACTGTTGACCTATAGAAGTAAAGTGATTGGCAATAACAGCACATGGTATTTTGGGTTGGCCTGCAGCTGGTGTATTAAATGAAGAATATACACTTTATGACCTGCTGAATGAAAAGGCACATACCACACAGAGTTGGTAGGTACCTCCCTCAGCATCCATATTGAACGCACAGTTACAATACAAAAATTTTATAAGATTTATTACCTACCGATCCCAGAAGTGAGGGAGGTGTAATGGGAAGTGTCCTCTCTTTCCTAGTTCATGAGGAAGCAAGAAATAGCAGGGTAGCAAGCACCTATTACTTATAAGGTGGTCGTGATGGAAGTCAGTAACTTTTCACAGGCTCAACTCTAAGTGGATATTTTCAAAAGTGTCCAGGCGGATGCCTGGGTGGCTCAGTCAGTTATACGTTGGCCTTCGGCTCAGGTCATGATCCCAGGGTCCTGGGATCAGTCCTGCCTCCCCCACCAGGCTCCCTGCTCAGTGGGGAGCTTGCTTCTCCCTCTGACTCCCGCTCTCCTTGCTTGTACTCTCTCTCTCTGACAAATAAATAAATAAAATCCTTTAAGAAAATAAAAGGTGTCCTGCAAAAAGCAAATTGGGAAGCACTGTAAAATGACCAGTTAGCAACTCAAAATAGCTGTTTTTCCATTACACATAGGGATGGAAGTAGTCTGTTTTAAGATACTTATATATGAGGTGGTATAACATTAAACATTTTTTTCAAGCACTTTATTGTACCCTTGAAATACCCTAAAACTTATCATTCATTCAATACTCCCTGCATCCCTGTTTTTTTTTTGTTTTTTTTTCTTGGAAGATTTTTCTACCTGAGATTCCTCTCACTTGATTTCAGTGTTTTCAAAATGTTCCTCATTCAGTTGTGAGGCTTATAGGGAGCCAATAAAGCCCCCCCCCCTTTTTTTTGGACAAGGGACATATTTTAATAGGTATGCTTTGTAAAGATTTGACTGTAATGCTTACAATAAATTTGAACAGTGATCTTCAATTTCAGGTCTTCTCTGCTCTCATCAAAAACAAAACAAACAAAAAAGACAAAACAGAAAGCCCACTACTATATTCTACCAGAGACTTCTATGACCTTATATTTTATCTACCTTTCTTGTAGATACTTGTGTTTATTCTTATCATCATTCAGCAATATTTAAGTTTCTTGAAGGTTAGGCATTTGATTGTACCCATCTTTGGGACTCTACCAAAAACCTAGCAAAGATAGGTTAAAATAAATTTAAGAAATATTTACAGGTTTCATTTTTGCTTCTTTTTGCAAAACATACAAAGTAAAAATACACATACACAAATAGGTGTCCATTTTTATAAAAGCAGCCTTGATAGATCAAATAAATCAAATAGCCTTTGAACAGGAACAGTATTTAGGTTTGACTTGCCTTAATTGGACATTTATATTGATCAAGTTGAATGTCTAATGGCTCTATTTTATAGGTTGAGAGGATAAATTTAATAACTCAATCTCAAGAGAGGGTTTTAATACAATTAACAAGAAAGAAAACCACATTTATTTTATTAGAAAGAGTATCATTTAATGTAATCTACTTAATGATATCCAAGAATAGTTGGTGGGTTATGTATTGTCCTAATACAAAGGACTATGAACCCAGATTTTTAAAAGAAAGGGAAAGCCTCCACAAGAGTACTTGGGTATTTGTAATAAGGGAGAATAATTTGTGTATTCATAAGGTGAGTTGGAGTTTTTCCTTCTTCCTGTAGTAAAATTTTCCAAGTACTTATTTCTTTTGACTAATAAATGCTATTTCCTATTTATGCAACACTGCTATGCTTCACAGTGTTTTGTATTGTCAGAAACATTTATTGGACTCTTGGTATAGGAAATCCATGTTATTGGTTGCATTTCTCTTTCCAAATGGATATCTCAACTTCCTTGAACTGCAAGAATAGTGAAATTAAAGCAGACACATTTAAAAACTACAAAGTGGATATGATAAACAAAGCCTCTTTTATAAGCCATTTTGGATAAAGTATTACTGTATTCAGTTATTAATTCATCATATTTACTCTTATTCAGATCTTTAAATACTGTATTATAACTTATATGAGCTACTTTTTCATCTTTGAGTGGTCACATTTTCCTGAGAAGCCTTCTTATAACTACACAGGGTATTCATAGCAGTCTATTCACATATTCATTATAGAACTTACCACATTACATTTCATAGTATAAAGTGGATTTATTCTTAATTATCACTTTTATTTTTCATTCCACCCTGCAAGCATTTATTGTATAAATGATATGTTAAGTAGTCTGCTGGAAAGTTCTTGAAGAAAAAAATCATTTAAACATGTGTGTCTCCCTAATACTTGGAAAAAGTTGTAATAATATTTTTGAATGAATGGCTGGAGAGATGGATGAATGAATTAATAAAATTCCACTCCCTAGTATCTTTCTTTCTTTTTTTTTTTAAGATTTTATTTATTTATTTGACAGAGAGATAGAGAGCACAAATAGGCAGAGTGGCAGGCAGAGGGAGAGGGAGAAGCAGGCTCTCCACTGAGCAGGGAGCCGGATGTGGGGCTTGATCCCAGGACCCCAGGATCATGACCTGAGCCGAAGGCAGCCGTTTAACCGACTGAGCCACCCAGGCGCCACTCCCTAGTATCTTTCTACATGGATATGGAGTTTTTAAAATGTCACTTAACAATAAGAAAATGTTTTTGTTTAACAAAATATTGTATGTTCAGAGTTATAAAGTGGTAATGACAAGAGAGCTCAAAATTAAAACATAAAACAATCATAACTAACTTTTATCTCCCATAAAATTTAGTGGTGGGCTTTTCTTGAATTTTCTTGTGGTCATATAGGTATTCATAACTGTTATTATTTAATTTGTAATAATTACTATAAGCTAGTTGATTTGTCTTTATCCTCATTTTCCCCAATTTCTATACATTTAAAGGCAACTTATTTCAGTGATGATAAAATTACCCAAATGCATTATGTCTTTATTACATTTTGCAAATGAGAGATCAGAACAAAGAATGTTAGAATCAAAAATCAAAAGGGAGAAAACATGGGTTACAAGGAAGATTATTTACATTAAGAAATGTACTAGGCAAAAAATTGCTGACATGTAAATAATTTTTAAAAAAACATATTTCTGACATTCATTAAAGAAAAAAAGTCTCAAAATATCAGTTGTGTATACTTGTCAAGAGAAGGATGAAAAAAATTAAAGTTAAAAATGCCAAAATAATTCCTAACATTTACTTCGACTTAAAAAATATATACATAAGACTCTAGTAAAAGTCTCCAAAGTCTTCACTAACTTTGCCCATGCCTTATGTTGGTGTTAGACTTTTGTATTCAGTGTCTCTGGAATAATAACTCATCCTTGCCCACTAGCTTCAAATATTACAATTTTTCTTTTTGTGACTATTTCCAAATATTTCCTTTTCTAATATATCTGTGCTGGGCTATAGGTCAATCAATATTCTATCTGCCTATTGACTTTCTAGTTTGGCCAGATTCTTTACATCCAATGGTTCTTCATGTATTGGTTATCACCTAAAATCTTCCCATGATATTTTCTATTTTGATAAATAGTCTCACTTACCATACAAACACCCAAATTAGAAACCTGGATTTACTAAATCTACTTAATTTACTTAATTTACCTTAATTAATACATGAGGAAATGGATACCAAAAGATATGCAATGATTTTGTAGACAGGCACTAGAAATACATTCAGAAATTAAATCCATTAGTCCTATATACAGCCCAACTCTCCTTCCAGTAAGTAATTGTGTAGATATAAATTCTATTTCTCCCCTCCTAGCTCTCAAACTTTTTGATAAGAGTTTGGGAACATGGGCGCCTGGGTGGCTCAGTCGTTAAGCGTCTGCCTTCGGCTCAGGTCATGATCCCAGGGTCTTGGGATCGAGTCCCGCATCGGGCTCCCTGGTTGGTGGGAAGCCTGTTTCTCCCTCTCCCACTCCCCCTGCTGGTGTTCCTGCTCTCGCTATCTCTCTCTCTGTCAAATAAATAAATAAAATCTTAAAAAATAAATAAAATCTTAAAAAAAAGGAAAAAAAAAGAGTTTGGGAACATGCTAGTAGCACATAGCATGTGTTGCCTAGAAACAGTAAGTTATCTTACTTGCTTTTAGGTACTAAGTAGTCTTGTACTTTAGGGGAAATTGTGCCCCTCCTTAGCCCAGTATAATGAATCAAGGTTAGTAGAGCGAACAAGATGATACCATTCTCCATCTCAGCAGTTTTGAAATGGAAATGCACCACAGTTTTGGTTATGTGTTGAATTCTGATGGGAAATTTAAGGGAAAATTTTTTCACTTAAAAATAAAAGAATGATCTGCATTTTAGAAGATCATAAGAAAAAGCAAGTGTTATACTGAAACTTGAGGTAAAAATTATGTATTTAATGGTATATGTGTTCAGTTAAGTAACTAAAGGAAAGACTTATGAGAAGGGAGCCCCTATAGTAAGTTAACCTGCTTCTTAGAGTAAAACACACAAAAATGGAATACTGAAGAAAGAAAAACTGAGGCAATAATAAACATGATAAATCTAGTTTAGATATCTAAAAAGATCAACTTCAAAAATGTTTGTGAAAGAAGGTAACAATATTCTGGTACCATCTCCATCTTTTAAAGCTGATAACAATGAAACCTAGTGTTTTTAAGTGACATTAACATTCATTGGGGAAAAAAAAAATGTATTTTAAGATGAAAAAATTTAAAACCTCCATTTTAGTCCCATTTGTCCATCTACAACCAGGCATGCCAAGAATGTGCCTGATAAAGACTAACTATATTTCCCATAAACATTGCATAAAAGACTTGGTGGTATTATTATAACAGTGATTAAGTGGTAGAGCAAGGATTTAAGTATCTGCACTCACAGAGGACATTTCCTTGGTAAATATAATCTATGACAGTGAAATAAATAATCCAGGGAGTAATAAGTAGTGATTTTCTAAGGTCTTATATATTTTGTATATGAAGATTTTTTCAGTGGCTAAGATATGTACCACACATTTCTAAGTTCTCATGTAAAAATGATTTGGTCAATTAAAATAATGTATAACTTTAATTATAATCAAATTTATAGGAAATATTTTAAAAACAATTTTGATTCTTAATCGATTTTGAATTACCCCTACATTTAGTGGTTAATTATCATTTATGTGGTAAACCTGAGCTTTTACTCAGGAATCTGACAGTGAAAAAGTGAGGGATGAATGACTAGTGAGAAAAACATTCAAAAGCTGATTGCTTTTCTTAGGAACTCTTCCCAGTGACCTTGCATCATGGGAATTTGGCCTTTCTTGTACTGCTGAGGTGGCCTGGCTCTGCCAGTTGTTCTACTCAGATGCCATGTTTCCAGAAAATACTCTCAAAAACTACTTTTATTAGGGGCGCCTGGGCGGCTCAGTTGGTTAGGCGACTGCCTTCGGCTCAGGTCATGATCCTGAAGTCCCGGGATGGAGTCCCGCATCAGGCTCCCTGCTCAGCAGGGAGTCTGCTTCTCCCTCTGACCCTCTGCCCTCTCATGTGCTCTCTCTCTCTCTCTCTCTCATTCTCTCTCTCTCAAATAAATAAAATCTTTAAAAAAAACCACTACTTTTATTAGAACTCAACCCAAAGTAACTTCAGAAAATGTGAATAGAAATTCACCAGAGGAAGAATGCAAATGCTCTGAACCTAAATGCAATAAGACTTTGAATTCAGCATTTCTTTGAGATCTTTACAAACATTAGTGTCTGTAATTAATCCTCCCAATTTCTCCTTAATTAGTATTTCATTATCCTTGATTTAAAAGCATAAAGCTAAAATATCAAGGAAATGCATAGCCTGCATTTTCAGACAAACCCTTTCTAAGCACTACTTTTGGCATGTTATTCTGCTCCTCAAGAGCCTTTCTATTTTCTCCCACGTCATTTCTAAATCCTTCTATTTCTGCCTCCATAATCTAGCCTCTAACTACCTAACCTATAGGTTCTAGTAGTACTCGGCACATATCTCTCAATCTAAGAAGTCACATCTCTTTTGATTGGTACCTGGACACAATAATAACAGTTTTTCCCTTTGTAACAGCTTTTATTATAAGTGCAATCTTTATCATACATTTACACTCTAGTGTCAACATCCTCCCGTCTAACCCCTACGCTGTTGTATAATGAATTTCCTATAGAAGAGATTTTGATCACAACATTCCCCTCTTGAAATCTTTCATGTTTTGCTTAAGTATGCTTGGTAAGTAGGAAGGTGTATTTTTCAACTCATCTCAGTATATCAACTATTGATTATATGATCAGTAATTTTCTTGGTGTTTCACAAATACCTTGTTTTATTCTCACAATAATCCTATGAAGTGCATATCATTGTCGCTGTTTTCCAAAAGAGGACAGGTTTGCTTTGTGTCTGATGTGGGAATCAGATGGTGTTTTTGACAACACAGAAGGTCAGGTATTGCACTTTTAATTCACTGAATAGATGGTCATGACACTTTCAAATGAGTAGTAGGTCTTCCTTACCCTGAGAGAGTCCTTAATGTGTTCATATGACTAACTAAACATATTGTTATACTGTTGATTCAGTTACTTAAACTCCATCCTTTAGGAATATACACAGATAATTTGACCAATTATATTGAAAACAGCTGTCAATAAGGCCCAAAATACCAAACTTTCTTCATGATAGATATATTAGTTTCCTAAGACTCCCCTGATAAATTACCACAGACCGGGTGGCTTATGCAACAGAAGTATATTTCTCAGAATTCTGGGGGCTAGAGTTCCAGATTAATGTGTTTGTAGAGTTAGTTTCTTCTGAGGCCTCTCTTCTTGGCTTATAGATGGCTTTCTCTTCCTTGTGTCTTCACATGGTCTGTATATGTCTGTACATTCTGTGTCCTAATCTCCTCTCTTATAAGGACACCGTTCAGATTGGATTAGTGCTTGCCCTAATGAGCTCATTTTAATTTAATTACCCCTTAATGACTCTATCTCCAAATATTGTCACATTCTGAGGTATTGGGTGTTAGGACTTCAACATAAGAATTTGAAGTGACTCAATTTTGTCCATATCAACAAACAATGTAGTAGCTAAATATAGATTAACTATATTCCAAGGAGTAAATTATACAATTCTAAGGAGAGAACTTGGTTAAATGTTCCCTTCAAAGAAGTTTCTAATATAGCCATTGTATGAAGAGGAGCTATGCCAGCGAAGATAAATTCAGAGAGAAAACTGACATAGGAAGAGTTAAATTTGTGCCAGAATATATTTTTTTGAGTTTTCTACAGAAACACAGTCCCATCTGGCAGAAGACCAAACAAGAAGGAGAAAACTTAGGATGTTATTTTGCTTTTGTTCATTTATCCATCTGTCTACATGAACCCTATGACATTGTTTTCCAAATGGAAGCCTACTAATGCCAGAAACATGGTACTTGGCCTGAAATTATCAATGCTTAGCCAGTTTCAGTTTAAGAGAAGATAATAGTACTGAAAAATTTCATTTCTTAAATATGGCTAACCTTGCCAAAAACTAAAATCTTCAGTAACATTACTCTGTATATGCTTTTTAGCCTTTGAGTCTGTATTCTATTGTGCTTCATATAAATACTGATAAATCCTTTGTTTTTTGTTCATTCGTATATTTGCAGTGTTATTCAAGATATTATAAAATATGGATTTTCATATAACTTTAATACAGAAAAATATACTAAAGATTTTCAGCCATGTCCTACTTATTGTTATAACTTCTTTCAAATGAACTCATTTAAAAAGTAACAAATATAACTTGCTTAACAAAAATTGAGCATTTTGCTTGACATTTTTGAGTAATATATTAATTAAAATGTTATACTCTTACTATATTTATTGTATTATTTTTATGGGTAATTGATATTTTTATTTGGCTCTCTTTGTATCTTTTCAAATATTTTAAACATAATGTTTACCAGTAATATAGTTGCATAATTTGTTGAATAAAAATGTCTAGTCGTAAATTATTATTATCAGTCTATTTATCTATCATCTACCATTTATTATCAATCCACAGATATGCATTTTTCTAAAAATAAATATAATATGTATTTTCCATTTTTGTTATTTAATTATATATCTATATTTTTCCTTCCTCGTATACCTAAGGAATTTTTAAAAAATATCGACATTATGTAACAACTTTATGAAGTGCAAGTTATGCCACCATCCATAAAGTAGACAAAAAAAACTATTGCTTATACCCATCCATATGAATATAGTTTTATATAGTTGAAATTATCCTGTGGGCATCCTTTTCTTCCCCCTAATTAGTATTATTCCATGTCCTAATAAACAATTGGGAAGAAGACTACTGGCATAACATGACCAGAACCTAATATGCATCATTTTCCTCTTTCAATCTCAACTTTATAAACAGATTAAAATCCCCAAATTCTCTAAAACCATAATGAAATATTTGAGCCTTGAACAATGCAGGGGTTAGGAGTGCCCACCACCTGTGCAGTTGAAAATCTGCATATAACTTTGGACTCCCCAAAATGTAACTACTAATACCCTACTGTAGACTAGAAACCTTACCAATAACAATGAGCCAGTTAACACACATTTGTATGTTATTTGTATTATATACCATATTTTTATAATAAAATAAGCTAGAGAAAAGAACATGTTATTAAGAAAACTATAAGAAAGAGAAAATACATTTACAGTAATGTACTGTATTCACTGAAAAAAATAACTGTATAAGTAGACATGCACAGTTCAAACCTCTGCTGTTCAAGGGACAGTAGTGCCTATAAAATTGTGCGTAACTTCCTGATAAAGTTGAAAGCTTCATATATATTGGTAATAATATGATTTTATTAAGATTATGGTGTATTTTTTACCATAAGTATTATGTCCTTTCATCATTTGGAATTAAATTTTCTTTTTAAATTGTTTTTCATTTAGGGATACCTGGGTGGTTCAGTTGGTTAAGTATCTGACTTTTGGTTTTGGCTCAGGTCATTATCTCAGGGTCCTGGAATTGAGCTCTGTGTTAGCCTCCAAGTTCAGTGGGGAGTCTGCTTGAGGATTTTTCTCCCTCTCCCTTCCCCCACTCATGCTTGCTCATGCTCTCTCTCCTTCTCTCTCTCAAATACATAAATAAATCTTTAAAAATTATCATTTAGGTAACTTAGAATTAATTTGAAATTTTAAGAAATATTTGTAAAGATATTCTGTGCAAATGGAAATAAAAGGAAAGCTGGGATAGCAATACTCATATCAGATGAAATAGACTTTAAAACAGACTGTGAGAAGAGACAAAGAAGAACATTACATAATGACACAGGGATCAATCCAAGCAGATATAACACTTGTAAATATTTATGCACCAAAATAAGAGCACCTAAATATATGAAACAAATACTAACAGAATGAAAAGGAGAAATTTACAGTAATGCAAAAATGGGAATCATAGTAGTAATGCAAAAACCATAGGCGACTTTAACACTCCCCTAACATCAACTGATTTTCATTCTGAATGATCTATCCATTAGGAAACATTGGCTTTGAACAACACATTAGACCAAATGAACTTAAGAGTTACATACAGAACATTCCATCCGAAATCAAAAGAATACACATTCTTCTCAAGTGCACATGGAATATTCTTCAGAATAGATCATATGTTAGACCACAAACCAAGTCTTAATAAATTTAAAAAGACTGGTATCATATCAAGCATCTTTATAACCACAAAGGTATAAAACCAGAAATCAACTACAAGAAAACTGGAAAAAAAACACAAACACATGAAGACTAAATAACATGATACTAAACAATGAGTTAGGCAACAAAGATATCAAAAAGAAAAGAAAAAGAAATACCTCAAGACAAATGAAAATGAAAACACAATACTATAAAATCTATGGGACAAAGGAAAAGCAGTTCTTTTTTTTTTTAAAGATTTTATTTATTCATTTGAGAGAGAGAGAATGAGAGAGAGAGCACATGAGAGGGGGGAGGGGCAGAGGGAGGAGCAGACTGCCTGCAGAGCAGGGAGCCCGATGCAGGACTCGATCCTGGGACTCCAGGATCATGACCTGAGCCGAAGGCAGTCGCCTAACCAACTGAGCCACCCAGGCGTCCAAGCAAAAGCAGTTCTAAGAAGGAAATTTATGGCGATACAGGCCTACCTCAAGAAACAAAAAAATCACAAATAAACATCTAACTTTACACCTAGAGAAATTAGGAAAAGAACAAAAAAAGCCCAAAGCAAGGTTGGTTCATATCTATAAATCAATCAACATGATATACCACATTAAAAAATGAAGGATATATTCCATATGATCATCTTAATAACATGCAGAAAAAAAATTGACAAAATTCAACATCTGTTCATGACAAAAATTCTCAACAGAGTATAGAAAGAAAATATCTCAACATAATAAAGACCATATATGATAAACCCACAGCTAATATCATAATCAGTGGTAAAAAGTTGAAAGCTTCTCCTTTAAGATCATGAACAAGACAACATAGAGTTGGGCATCCTAGCTGCAGAAATCAATCAAGAAAAAGAAATAAAAAGCATCTGAATTCGATAGGAAGAAGTAAAATTGTCATTATTTGCAGATGACATGTTACTGTATTTAAAACCCTCTAAAGCCTCCATCCCAAAACTATTAGAAAAAAATGAAATCAGTAAAATCCAGGATACAAAATCAATATGCTGAAATCTCTTGTTTCTACACCAATAACAAACTGTCAGAAAGAGAAATTAAGACAATTCCACTCACAATTGTATCAAAAACAATAAGATTCATAGAAATAAATTTAAATGAGGTGAAAGGTCAATACTCCAAAACCTTTAAGACATTGATGAAAAAAATTGAAGACCACACAGATAAGTCCATGTGCTCATGGACTAGAGGAATTAAGATTGTCAAAATGTCCACAGTACCCAAAGAAATCTACAGATTCAATGTAATCCCTATCAAAACACTAATGGCATTTTTCACTGAACTAGAAAGAATAATACTAAAAGTTGTGTGGACCCACAAGAGACCCCAAATAGCTAAAGCCATCTTAGGAAAAAAGCACAAAACTGGAGGTATCATGTTCCTTGACTTCAAATATACTACAAAGCTATAGTCATCAAAACAATATGGTACTGACACAAAAACAGACACATAGGTCAATGGAACAGGATAGAGAGCCCAGAGATAAAAGCACCCTTCTATGGTCAATTAATCTACAACAAAAGAGGCAAGAATATACAATGGGGAAAAATAGTCTCTTCATTAAATGGTCTGGGAACACTGGATAGCTACATGCAAAAGAATGAAACTGAACCACTTTTTTTTACACCATATACAAAAATAAACTCAAAATGAACTAAAGACCTAAATCTGAGACCTGAAGCCATAAAACTCCTAGAATAAAATACAGGCTGTCATTTCTTGGACATTGGCCATTGCAACATTTTTCTAGATATGCCTCCTTAGTTAAAAGCAACAAAAAGAAACAAAGGACAGCACATCAAAGTAAAAAGCTTTTGCATAGCAAAGGAAACTGTCAACAAAATCAAAAGGCAACCTACTGAATGGGAGAAGATATTTGGAAATGATGTATTCCATAAGGGGTTAAAATGCAAAATATATTTAAAAACTCATAAAATGTAATATAAAAAAATCCCATTAAAAAAGAAGAAGATAGTAAGAAGGGAAAAATGAAGGGGGGGAAATTGGAGGGGGAGATGAACCATTAGAGACTATGGACTCTGAGAAATAAGCTGAGGGTTCTAGAGGGGAGGGGTTGGGGGATGGGAAAAATAAATAAATAAAAATAAAAATATGTTGGAAAAATAAGATTTTTTCAGGGTTATTTTGCTACTGTCTGAGAAATATGCTACAAAGCACATATTATTCCTTAGTCTTCCTATTGACCTAGACAAATAAAGCTCAACATCATTTATCAGTTGGAAAAAAAAAAATGAGACTTAAATAGGCAGTTTTCCAAAAAAGATGTAAAGATGGCCAACAGGCACATAAAGAGATACGTAACATCACTAACCATCCGAGAAATACAGGTTAAAACCATAGTGAGTTATCACTTCAGACATGTCAAAACAGCTATTATGAAAAAGACAATGACAAGTTGGCAAGGATGGGGATGAAAGGGAACCCTTGTGCACTGTTGGTGGGAATGTAAATTGGTGTAGCTACTATGGGTAACAGTATGGAAGTTCCTCAAAAATTAAAAAATAAAACTATAAGATTCAACAATTCTCCATTTGGGTATTTATCCAATGAGAACAGAAACACTAATTCAAAAAAATATATATAGCCCTATATTTATTGTAGCATTAGTTATGATAGCTAAGATATGGAAGGAACCTGTGTCCACTGATACATAGTTAAGTAAGTTGTGGTATACACACACACACACACACACACACACACACTGGAATTGTACTCAGTCATATAGATGAATGAAATCTTGTCATTTGCTACAACATGTATAGACCTAGAGGGTATTGTGCTAAGTAAGTCAGACAGAGAAAGACAAATACCATATGACTTCACTTGTGTGTAGAATCTAATAAAAGAAATGAACAAGGAAAGCAAAACAGAGACAGACTCATAAATACAGAGAAAAAATTGATGGTTACCAGAAGGGAATAGAAGGGGAGTGGATAAAATATGTGAAGGAGATTAAGAGGTATAATCTTCCAGTTAAAAAATAAATAAAACATGGGAATATAATGTACAGTATAGGAAATGTAGTCGATAATATTTAACAATGATTTATGGTAACAGATGACACCTAGACTTACTGTGGTGACCTTTCATAAGGTATATAAATATTGTATCACTATGTTGTACACCTGAAACTAATATTGTATTTTGATTGTTCAATTAAAAAATTCAGAAATGTTTGGATATTTTGATTCAGTTAATACTGAAAACACTTATTTTTCTTAGAAGAAATGATTTCTTTGTAATAGATTTTTCATTTGAGAACACCAAAAACATGGTATGTTCTGTTTTATTGAAATGTTTTTAATCCTAAACTTGAATTTATACTTTTCAGGCACATTGTTTGATATCTTTAAATATTATTTCAGTGAAATTATGTTTTTTGTTGCTGTTCCCTAAGTGTTTAAAATTATATTTTCTTTTTAAAATATTTTTTAAAGATTTTATTTATTTGAGAGAGAGAGAGAAAGTGAGAGAGAGCACAAGAGTGGGGTGAGGGCAGAGGGAGAAGCAGACTCCCCACTGAGCAGGGAGCCTGATGCGGGGCTCGATCCCAAGACTCTGGGTTCATGCCCTGAGCCTAAGGCGGATGCTTAACTGACTGAGCCACCCAGGTGCCCTAAAATTATATTTTTTAATAAACTATTTCTGGAATATAATTAAAATATCGATCCTTATGTATTTGTTTCATTGTGCCCTTTTATATGACACTTACATTGGACATTTTTAGGTTTCTAACTAAGCATCACCTTTTATTTCTTCTTGCTCAAGGCCCTGAGAGTTTATTACACTTACATTGGACATTTTTAGGTTTCTAACTAAGCATCACCTTTTATTTCTTCTTGCTCAAGGCCCTGAGAGTTTATTTCATCAATTTCATCAATAGAGATGGTAGAGATTAGTACTTATTGTTCTTTTTAATTTTTTAAGACACATCTTCAAGATTGACCATGAATTTTAATAATGGTTATTATTAATATAATATAAATATAATATATGTATGTTTTGTAGATATGTAGATATGTAGATATGATATGTAGACAGACAGTAAAAAAAAAGAAAAAAAAAGGTTATAATTCTTGTCCTCAGGAGATTAAAAGCTGTTTGTATTGAGATTTAGTAGTTTATAAAATAATAATATAAAGCAAATGTTTGCTTCATAATAATAAGGTGGTTTTTTTGTTGTAGCTTTTAAAGGTTGTATCATTTTATTTTTTTAGAAATGATATGGGATTTTGTTTAATTCATCTGGGCATCAGTTGAGATTACATATATATACATATATGTATATTTG
This sequence comes from Neomonachus schauinslandi, assembly GCF_002201575.2. NCBI lineage: Eukaryota > Metazoa > Chordata > Mammalia > Carnivora > Phocidae > Neomonachus > Neomonachus schauinslandi. Next base: position 179,158,517 of record NC_058404.1, read on the forward strand.
AGTATTTGATGTATATGCAATATAAATAAGTTCCAACTCATTTATCCATCCTCATGTCATGGAATAAAAATAAATATGATTATTGCCAAGAACTTTCTTAAAACTTTCTATTACTTTACTTAGTGGTTTTGCATTTATATAAGTGAGATTGGACAGTAGTTTATATTTCTAGCTATCGGTGTCATTTTTAGGTCTGTTTTTAAAATGCATTTATTTGTAATATATTCACAAACCAAAAAATATAAGTAATACATGCATGTTATGTATACAGTGATACTTGAAGATTTTAAAATAACCATCCAGTTAAAAACTACAAAATTACCAATGGGGAATCTCTACATGTGCACATCTCCTGTCATATATTGTTCTTCTCAACTTGCAAAGAAAATTATTTCCCTTAATGTTGTGCTTATCATTCTTTTATAATTTGTATTTAATTTTATCTTTTATTTCTCTGACAGACAATAACATTGTATACTTATTATTTAGTTTTGCTTAGGACAGAATTTTATAAAAAATAATGTTGCAAGGTATGAAACCTTCTATAACGTATGTTTTAATGAAAAAATATGTTTCTGGGGTGCCTGGGTGGCTCATTTGGTTAAGTGTGAGACTCTTGGTTTCCGCTCAAGCCATGATCTCAGGGTCATGAAATGGAGTCCCACATGGGGCTCTGTGCTCAGTGCAGAGTATGCTTGTCCTTCTCCCTCCCCCCCTGCCCCCCCCACAACTAATGCACAAGCTCTATCAAATTAAATAAATAAATAAATAAATAAATAAATAAATAAATAAATAAATAAATAAACAGAATCCTTACAAAGGAAAACCTGTTTCTGAGCTTGATATAAATGCATATGTTCATTTACTTTCATCATGAAATTTATTCTAAAAATGTTATATTTTCTCTTTTATATTTAAATAAACTCATATAGAAATGATACTTCTATATGTTGGGTGAAAAGGAAGATCCAATTTATTTTTGTTTGTTTAATATGAATAACCAATTTTTCCCACATCAGTTCTTGAAAAATTTCTTCTTTTTCCAATTATTTATAATGCCACTCCATCATATAAGGTGTTTCTATTCCCCTTTGTTCCCTTTTGTACATAAGCCTTTTTCTAGTCTCTATATTCTATTTGGCTAGTCAATTTACCTATCTCTATTGCCAATTATTTACTGGTTCAATTGTTGTAAGCATATAAAAAAGGTCTGAGGTATGATGTTGGTCTCAGGTATATCTTCTAGTGATAATACAATTTAATTTACATGAATGGGTAAAACATGAAATACATGAATTTGGTTTTGAGTTTACAGTAAGGGAAGAAGTTAGTATAATTAATATTATATGATCTAAAAATATTAGTATCTAACATCATAGTTTTAAATTATATCTGAGTATGGATTTGCCTGAGATAGTGAATTCTCTAGATGAAGGACTTTAATGCTACTTTTATCTAAGACCTCAGCAATTTTGAGTGTCTGTCACATAACAGACATTATTTACATGCTTTTAAATGAGATAGATGTAGAAAGTCCCCAGCTATACAATCAACCAATGATGATTCTACTCAGCCCAGGTCACAGGGCTTTCCAATATTCTCTCCTTTAGTTAAGCTAAAGGATGGAAATAGGTGAGTGAGGTTCTTCCCAATGTTCTATAAACAGATGCTGATGAAATGTCTCCTAACAAAAAGTTACAAATAATATTGAGAGCATTCTGAATGACAAAGGTTCCTAATTCTTTTCTCTCCTTTTAAAGTGAATTTTGTGCAACTGCTTCCTTAACATTTCTGAAGAAAATTTAGCTTAGATATTTTTACGTAATGCTTTTGAATTCTGAACAACAACAAAAAAAACATAATTTGCATCAGGGCTTAGTAGAAATCATATTAGAATATTAGTGTGCTTCATTTCATCAGCATCTGGGGTAGTCAGTGATCAGCTGGATTGACTTGATTCACATGCAAAACTGTGCACAGCTCTTTTTATTTTCTTTATTGTGCATATTACCCCTAGAAATTTTGAAGTTATAAAAGCTATGTTCAGGTGATTTCAGATTAAAAAAAAAGTAGTTGGGCACAAGATTTAATCAAAGGCTGTTACCATATATTTATGTGCAAAATTACAAAGTGATATTTATCAAATAAAGAAATCTTAATGTTCTTAATAACAGCTGTATATACCTACTCTTTTGTATGTTATATAACATTTAATTTTTTTGAGCTAAGGGCTGCCTTGAAGGCACATATCTGTTTACATAAAAATAGCCTTCCCGAAAGAAGGAAAAGCATTAGCCCATTTAACATGTCTGTACATAACAAAGTCCTGGATTCCCACCACACAAACTAATGACTAATGGGTGGGATATGTAGACAGACAGTAAAAAAAAAAAAAAGAAAAAAAAGGTTATAATTCTTGTCCTCAAGGAGATTAAAAGCTGTTTGTATTGAGATTTAGTAGTTGTTACAAATAGGATAAATACTTGGGAATATTCAGTTGATAATGAGCAATAATTTCTATCAGTATATCAAAGGAAATTAAGACGCTTTCCAATGAAAATGAAAAATGGAATTTTCTACCAAGTGATTTGCCCCAGTTTCTTTCGATTGAGATTAAAGGTGACAGAGTTCCAGTCCAAGGCAGTGATGTAGGAAAATCCTGAACTCACCTCTTCCATGGACACATTGAATCTACACCTATTTATAGAACAGTTTTTCCTGAAGAACTGAAGGCTGACTGAACAGCTTCTGCACAACAAAAGATAGATTACAAGAACAAGAGAGACAGAGACTTGCTAACAAAGGGAATCACTGTTGCCTGACACTGAGAACTGCAAGGGGGGTCAGATAATATAGACAGGCCATGAGTAGATATGTCTACCCTGGGGCATAGACTAAAAAAACATGATTTAAAAGGCACCAGCGTAAGAATCCTGACAAATGGCAGAGGAGCTACAGAAACTCTCCAGATCAGAGGGACTGGTGAGCACCACAGTTTACACTTTCTCTTCACCTTGATAGCTCAGACAGGAGCATGATCTGGGCACCATAGCCAGCTTGTCACCTCAGTGAGCCCAGGCCTCTAGCTCATACCAGCCCCAGATGCCCTGGGACACCAAATAAAAGTCATGATTTAAAAGAGCAACTAGAATATAAAATAACTATCCCTAGAACCTTGCCAATGGGAGGAGAGCTGCCAGAACTCTCTCCAAATTAGAGGGGTTGACAAGTTCCATAGTTTACATTTACCTTAATAGCATGGATGGGAGCAGATTCTGGGTGCCCTAGTCAGCCTATGGCCTCAGTGAGCCAGGGGTCCCCAGACTACACCACCAAAGTCACAAAACAAGGTGACCTCAGTGTGGTACACCAGGACACCCCTTGTCAGTGCTCCTTATAGCTCCAGCCATTGCACCATGACGATACAGGTGCAAAGCACCCTGGAAACTCTAGGCCCACACCATTTCAGCCCTAGATGACTTGCTAGGGCACTCCCGGCACAGACCTTGCTAGGACCCCCTGGCTCACATACACAAAACCATTCTTTCAACTTTAGGAGAAATAGCTGTTCTGCCCAATTCATAGAAACAAACAAAGAAAGTGAAGCAAAATGAGGTGAGAAATATGCTTCAAATGAAAGAAAAAGACAAAAGCCCAGAGAAATGACTAAATGAAATGGAGATAAGAAATATGCCTCATAAAATGCTTAAAGTGATGATTGAAAGATGCTTACCAGACTGGAGAAAACTGTGGAAGAACTCAGTAAGAACTTCAACAAAAGGATAAAATATAAAAAGGAACCAATCAGAATTGAAAATAATAACTGAAATGAAAAATACACTAGAGGTAATCAACAGTATATTAGTGGATGTAGAGGAATAGATCAACAATTTGGAAGGCAATAATGGAAAGCATTCAAGCTGAACAGCAAAAAGAAAAATAAATAAATGAAGATAGGGTAAGGGGTCTATTGAACAACATAAAGTGAACAAATATTCACATTAAAACGGTCTCAAAAGGGGTGCCTTGGTGACTCAGGCTGTTGAGCATCCAATTCCTGGTTTCAGCTCAGGTCTCAGGATTGTGGGATCAAGTACTGTGTCAGGCTCCATGCTCAGTGTGGAGTCTGCTTTAGATTCTCTCTCTCTCTCTCCCTGTCTCCCAAATAAATAAATAAATAAATAAATAAATAAATAAATAAAAATATTTTAAAAAATTAAAAAAAAATTAAAGGGGTCTCAGAAGGAGAAGAAAGAGAAGGGGCACAATTTTTTTTTTTAAATAATAGCTGAAAACTTTCCTAAACTGGGGATGGAAACACAGAAAGCTGAGAGAATTCCAAACAAGATGAACCCAAGGAAGTCTATACCATAACACATAATAATTAAAATTTCAAAGATAAAAGACGAAGAGATAATTTTTTTTAAGATTTTTATTTATTTGACAGAGAGAGAGTACAAACAAGGGGAATGACAGCAGCAGAAGGAGAAGCAGACTCCCTGCTGATCAGGGAGCCCAATGTGGGACTCGATCCCAGGACCCTGGGATCATGACATGAGCTAAAGGCAGGTGCTTAACTGACTGAACCATCCAGGTGCCCCAAAGAGAGAATTTTTTAAAGCAGCAAAAGAGAATCAAAAAGTTATATACAAGGGAAACTCCATAAGGCTATCAGATGATTTTTCAATAGGAACTGCAGGCCAGAAGGGCATGGCATGATATATTCTAAGTGCTGAAAGGAAAAAAAAAAAAAATCTACAACCAAGAATAATCTATCCAGCAAGATTATGGTTCAGAGAGATGATAGGAGAGAGAGAGAGAGAGAAATTCCAAAACAAACAAAAGTTAAAGAAGTTAATCACCACTAAACTGACCTAACCAGTAATGTTTGTAAGGGGTGGAGGGAAGGCCATAATTAGAAGTAAAAAAAAACTTTGAATAAAATGATGAAAAATATGACAACATATAAATAAAACTTGGAGAGGGTGTGAAAAATCTGAGGTTACAATACTTATATCAGACAAAATAGACTTTAAAACAAAGACTATAACAAGAGACAAAGAAGGACATCAAATTACGATAAAGGGATCAATAAAATAAGAGGATATAAGAATTATAAATATCTAGACACCAAACATGGGAGCATCTAAATGCATAAAGCAATTATTAATAGACATAAAGGGAGAAATTAACAGTAATACAATAACAGTAGGGGACTTCAGCATTCCACTTACCTCAATGGGTAGATTATCCAGGCAGAAAGTCAATAAGAAAACAGTTTCTTTAAACAATATATTAAAACAGATGGACTTAACAGATATTTACAGAACATCCTATCCTAAAACAACAGAATATACATTTTTTTCAAGTGTACATGGAACATTCTCCAGGATAGATCACATATTAGGCCACAAATAGTCTCAATACATTTAAGAAGATTGAAATCATAACATGAACCTTTCCCAAACATAATGGTATGAAACTAGAAAAGAGCCACAAGGAAACAACGATAACAAGAAAAACAACAAAACAGGAAAACACAACATGCATGCCTAAACAACCTACTACTAAACAACCAATGGGTCAATGAAGAAATCAAAGAGAAAATTAAAAAAAAAAATACATGGAGACATATAAAAATGAAACACAATGACACAAAATCTTTGGGACATTGAAACCAGTCCTAAGAGGAAAATTTATAGAAACACAGGCCTACCTCAAGAAATAAGAACAATCTCAAATTAAAAAAAAAAAAAAAATCGGGCGCCTGGGTGGCTCAGTTGGTTAAGCGACTGCCTTCGGCTCAGGTCATGATCCTGGAGTGCCTGGATCGAGTCCCGCATCGGGCTCCTTGCTCAGCGAGGAGTCTGCTTCTCCCTATGACCCTCCTCCCTCTCATGCTCTCTCTCTCTCTCATTCTCTCTCTCTCAAATAAATAAATAAAATCTTTAAAAAAAATTAAAAAAAAAATCTAACCTTATACCTAAATGAACTAGAGAAAGAGAACAAAAACCGGAGTTATAGAAAGAAGAAAATAATAAAATCAGAGAGGAAATAAATAAGAAGGAAGAAAGTGAGGGAGGAAAGAAGGGAGAAAGGGAGGAAGGAAGGAAGGATGGAAGGAAGGACAATGTCAATGAAAACAAGAGCTGTTTCTTTGAAAAGTTAAAAAAAATGATAAACATTTATCTAGACTCATCAAGAAAAAAAGAGGACTCAAATATATAAAACCATAAATGAAATAGAAGTAACAACTGACATCACAGAAATATGAACAATTATGAGACCACTATGAAAAATCATATATCAATGAATTGGACACCTAGAAGAAATAAATAAATTCCTAGAAGCAAAGAATCTTCCAAAACTGAATCAGGAAGAAATAAAATATTTGAACAGATCAATTTCTAATAACAAAGTTGAATTGGTAATAAAAAAAAAAAAAAAAGAAGTCCAAACAGGGGTGTCTGGGTTGCTCAGTTGGTTAAGCATCTGACTCCTGATTTTGGCTCAGGTCATGATCTCAGGGTCATGAGATTTAGCCCCTTATCAGGCTCTATGCTGAACACAAGTCTGCTTGAGATTCTCTCTTTCCGTCTCCCTCTGCCCCTCCTCTCTCTTTCTCAATATAAATAAAATATTTAAAAAAAAATTCCCAACAAAGAGAAGTCCAGGACCAGGCAGCTTCACAGGTGAATTCTACCAAACCATTTAAAGAGTTGTTACCTATTCTCCTCAACCTATTCCAAAAAAGTAGAAGAGGAAGGTAAGCTTCCAAATACATTCTGCAAGGCCAGCATTACACTCATACTAAAACCAGACAAAGACATACAAAAAAAGAAACAAACAAAACCCTCAAACAAAAACTAAAATAAACAAATGAAAACTTCAGGCCAATATCCCTGATGAACATAGATGCAAAAATCCTCAATAAAATGTTAGCAAACCACATTCAAGAATACATTAAAAGGATCATTTACCATGATCAAGTGGGAATTATTCCAGGGATGCAAGGATGGTTCAATATTTACAAATCAGTTAATGTGATACATCAGATTAACTAAATGAGGAATAAGATCATAATCATCTTAATAGATGCAGGAAAATCATTTGATGTAATTCAACATTTGTTTATAATAAAAACTCTCAACTAAGTGGATTTAGAGGAAACAATCCTCAACATAGCGAAGGCCATATAGGACAAACCCACAACTAACATAATTCAATGGTGAAAAACTGAAAGCTTTTCCTCTAGAATTAAGCACAAACAAGGATGTCCACTGTCACCATTTTTGCTCAACATAGTACTATAAGTCCTAGCCATAGCAATCAGACAAGAAATAAAAGGCATCCATATTAATAAGGAAGAAGTAAAACTGTTACTATTTGCAGATAAGGTGATACTATATACATAGAAAATCCTAAAGACACCACTAACAAATAATTAGAAGTAATAAGTGAATTCAGTAACACTACAGGAAACAAAATTAATACCCTAAAATTGGTTGCATTTTTATACATTAATAACAAAGTGTCAGAAGGAGAAATTAAATGAACGTTATATTCATTTACAATTGCACCAAAAAGAATAAATTACCTAGGAATAAATATAACCAAAGAGGTGAAAAACTTGTACTCTGAAAACTACAAAACACGGGTAAAGAATTTGAAGAAAACACCAAAAAATGAAAATATATTTTGTGATCATGGATAAAAGAATGAATATTGTTAAAATAGCTACACTACCCAAAGGAACCTACAGATTCAACTCAATCCCTATCAAAGTTCCAATGGCTTTTTTCACAGAACTAAAACAAATAATACTAAAATATGTATGGAGCCACTAAAGACCTTGAATAGCCAAATTAATTGAGAAAGAAGAACAAAGCTGGAGGTATTACAAACCCAGATTTCAAGATTTATTGCAAACCTATAGTAATCAAAACAGTAATGATGCTGGCACAAAAACAGACACATAGATCAATGGAACAGAATAGAAAGCCCAGAAATAATCCCATGCTTATATAGATATTAATCTATGACAAAGGGGACAAGAATATATGATGGGGAAAGACACTGTCTTCAATACATATATTTCTGGGAGAACTAGACAGCTAAATTCAAAAGAATGAAATCAGGACACTTTCTTAAACCATATACAAAAATAAAACAAAAATGAAATAAACACCTAAATGTGAGACCTGACACCATAAAGCTAGGAGAAAACATAGGTTACAATCTCTTGGAACATAAATCTTAACATTTTTCTAGCTATGTCTTCTCAGGCAAGGGAAACAAAAGCAAAAATAATTGAGATGATACAAAAATAAAAAGATTGCACAGTGAAGGAAACCATCAACAAAATGGAAAAAGTAACCTACTGAATGTGAGAATATATTTGCAAATGATATATCTGATAAGGGGTTAATATCCAAAATATATAAGGAATTTATGTAATCCATCCAAAATATATAAAGAACTTATAAAACCCAATATTAAAAAAAACACAAAACAGGGTGCCTGGGTGGCTCAGTTGGTTAGGCGACGGCCTTCGGCTCAGGTCATGATCCTGGAGTCCCGGGATCGAGTCCCGCATCAGGCTCCCTGCTCAGCAGGGAGTCTGCTTCTCCCTCTGACCCTCCCCCCTCTCATGTGCTCTCTCTCTCTCTCTCTCTCTCTCATTCTTTCTCTCAAATAAATAAAATCTTAAAAAAATAATCAGATTAAAAAACAGGCATAGGACCTCAATAATTTTTTCCAAGGAAGACATAGATGGCCCACAGACACATGCTCGACATCAGTAATCATCAGAGAAAAGCAAACCAAAAGCACAATCAAGTATCACCTTATACCTGTCAGAGTGACTTGAATCAAAAACACAAGAAACAAGTGTTGGTGAAGATGTGGGGAAAAAGGAACCCTCATGCACTGTTAGTGGTAATGTAAATTCCCACTGTGGAAAACAGTACAGAGTTTCCTCAAAAAAAAAAATAAAATAAAATAAAATTACCATATGATCCAGTAATTCCATTACTGGGTATTTACCTAAGGAAAATGAAAACACTAACCGGAAAAGATATGTGCACCCCTATGTTCATTGCAGCATTATTTCCAATAGTCAAATTATGGAAGCATCCAAGTGTCCATCAATAGATAAGTGGATAAAGAAGTGGCATATATATATACAATGGAATATTACTCAGCCATAAAAAAGAATGAAATCTTACCATCTGTGACAACATGAATGAACCTAGAGGGTATTGTGCTAAGTAAAATAGACTAAGAAAGACAAATATCCTATGGATTCCCTTATATATGGATTCTAAAACAACAAAACAAATGAATAAACAAACAAGTAGAAACAGACCCATAAATACAAAAAAAGAACCTATTGGTTGCCAGAGAGAAGAGGAGTGGGAGGTACAAGCTTTTAGTTATGGAATGAATGAGTCATGGGGATAAAAGGTACAACATAGGGAATATAGTCCATTGTACTGTAATAGAGTTGTACTGTGATTGATAGTAACTACACTTATGGTGAGAATAGCATAATGCACAGACTTGTGGAATCACTATGTTGCCCACCTGAAACTAATGTAATATTTTGTGTCACTTATACTTCAGTAAAATAAAAAAAAATAATAATGAAGGTGATAGAGATAGATATTTAAGGTGAAAAAGCAGAAAACTTTTGGTGGAAAGCTTTTAATGCACAATCATCTACATAGGTCAGGTTCTGAGCTGTGGGGACAGTGTCAGCTAAGTGACACATGAATAAAACCTAAGGAGTGTGACTCTACAGTGGAAGTATATCCCAGGTAAGGAGAAAAACAAGTATAAGACTAAGATTTAGCATGCATGGCATATTCCATGAACAACAGGAGGGTAGCATAGACTTAGTAGAGGAAGGGGGTCAAGGAAATATGAGTCAAGTTCTGAGAGAAGGCAATGAGGAGAGAGAACCCCACCGGGTTTGGGAGGTTTTATAAGACTGTTTGTGAAACCTAGTTTCTACTCCAATTCATTGGTCATGTTTTATTTAATATGTAAAATATCTTGAATATATAAAAATTAAGTTGCAATTCTCTTAAAAACAATCACTCCAGAGGGGGCGGAGCAAGATGGCGGAGGAGTAGGAGACCTGGATTTCGTCTCCTCTCAGGAATTCAGCTGGATAGGGATCAAACCATTCTTAACACCTACAAACTCAACAGGAGATCGAAGAAAAGAAGAGCAACAACTCTCTCATCAGAAAAGCGACCACTTTCTGGAAAGTAGGACGTGCGGAGAAGTGAATCCGAGGCGATATTCGGGAGGATACACGGCGGGGGAGGGGCCTCTGTCGGCCGCTTCTGGCAAGTGATAGAGCCGCGGATCACAAAATCAGAACTTTTAGAAGTCTGCTCCGCTGAGGGACGTCACTCTGGTGGCTAAGGGGGGGGGTGGAACCCTCACGGGACAGTGTGGTCTCAGGACCCTCGGGGTCACAGAAAGACCGGGGGTGCCTGAGTGTGGCAGAGCTCCCAGGAATCGGAGCAGGGAAGCCGGCTGCAGAGGCGGAGCCCAGGCGCAGGCTCTCAGCTTGGGGTTGCCATAAACTGTGATCCGCGGCACAGTCGGGCCACTGCTCCTCCAGCAGGGACCCAACAAGCGGCAGATCCGGGGAGACTCCCCTTCCTCCCCCGGTAGGAGTGGCGCAGGAGCTCACCACAGGGATCTGCTGGGTTTGGAGACTCCACAAAGGGACCAGTGCCAGAGACAGAAATGCTTGGTCACAGGCCGGGTGAGCACGGAGTGCAGCCAGAGACCGGGGAGCTGGGAGTGACTGACTGCTTTTCTCTGGGGGCTCACTGAGGAGCGGGGCCCTGAGTTCTCAGCTCCTCCAGGGCGGAGATTGGGAGACCACCATTTTCACTCTCCGCCTCCAAAGATGTATGGAAAGCTCACAGGGAACAAAAGCTCCGGAGAGCAACCAGAGCAGATTACTTAGCCCGGACCGGGCAAGGGCGGGGCAATACTGCCTCCGGCAAAGACATTTGGAAACCACGGCAACAGGCCCCTCCCCAGAAGATCAGCGAGAACAGCCAGGCAAGGCCAAGTTTACCGATCAATGAGAACAGCAAACTCCAGCACTAGGGGAATACTACACATAGAATTCATGGCTTTTTTACCATGATTCTTTAGTCTTTCAAAGTTAATTTTTTTTAACTGTCTTTTTTTCTTTTCTTTTTTTTTTTGAATTTTCCTTTTTCCCTTTTTCAACCAACGTCTTATCAATCCCTTTTTTAAAAAACATTTTTATTTTTCATTTTTAGAGTCATATTCTATCCCTTCATAGTAGTTACCCGTATTTTTGGCATATATATATAAGTTGTTCTCTCTTTAAAATTTTGAGATAGTTTCTTCTAACAAATCAAAATATACCCTAAATCTCTAGTATATGTTTTTTTTCTACTCCCCTGCCTGATCACATTCTCTCCCTTTTTTTTTTCTTTTTTTCTTTTTTTCTTTTTTTAAATCCTCTTCTTTCTTTTTTCAAACAACTTCTTATCAATTCCTTTTATAAAATTTTTTATAATTTCCATCTTTACAGTCATATTCCATCCCTTCATCATATCAACCCTTATTTTTGTACATATATAAGTTTTTCTTTCTTTAAAATTTTGGGAGGCACTTTCTTCTAACAGACCAAAATACAACCCAAATCTAGTGTGTGGCACTGATCTATATACCAGCCTGATCATATTTGATCACATTCTGGGTTTTTTTGATGTTGTTGTTTTGTTTTGTTCTGTTTTTGTTTGTTTTTATCTTTATCTTTTTCATTTTCTTTTTTTTTTCATTTTCTTTTTTCTCTCTTTCCCTTTCCTTTCCCACTGCTTCAGGTCTTTTCTGATTTGTTTAGAGTATATTTTCTGGGGACATTGTTACTCTGCTAGCATTTTGTTCTCTCATTAATCTATTCTCCTCTGCACAAAATGACAAGACGGAAAAAAATCACCTCAACAAAAAGAACAAGAGGTAGTACTGACTGCCAGGGACCTACTCAATATGGACATTAGTACAATGTCGGATCTAGAGTTCAGAATCATCACTTTAAAGATACTAGCTGGGTTTGAGAAAAGCATGGAAGTTATTAGAGAAACCCTTTCTGGAGAAGTAAAAGAACTAAAATCTAACCAAGTTGAAATCAAAAAGGCTATTAATGAGGTGCAATCAAAAATGGGGGCGCTAACTGCTAGGATAAATGAGGCAGAAGAGAGAATCAGTGATATAGAAGACCAAATGATGGAAAATAATGAAGCTGAGAAAAAGAGAGATAAACAACTACTGGATCACAAGGGCAGAATTTGAGAGATAAGTGATACCATAAGACAAAACAACATTAGAATAATTGGGATCCCAGAAGAAGAAGAAAGAGAGAGAGGGACAGAAAGTATAATGGAGCAAATTATAGCAGAGAACTTCCCTAATTTGGGGAAGGAAACAGGCATCAAAATCCAGGAGGCACAGAGAACCCCCCTCAAAATAAAAAAAATAGGTCAACACCCCGACATCTAATAGTAAAACTTACGAGTCTCATAGACAAAGAGAAAATCCTGAAAGCAGCTCGGGAGAAGAGACATGTAACCTACAATGGTAGAAACATTAGATTGGCAACAGACCTATCCACAGAGACCTAGCAGGCCAGAAAGGACTGGCAGGATATATTCAGAGCACTAAATGAGAAAAATATGCAGCCAAGAATACTCTATCCAGCTAGGCTGTCATTGAAAATTGAAGGAGAGATAAAAAGCTTCCAGGACAAACAAAAACTAAAGGAATTTGCAAACACAAAACCAGCCCTACAAGAAATCTTGAAAGGGGTCCTCTAAGCAAAGAGAGACCCTAATAGCAACATAGACCAGAAAGGAACACAGACAATATACAGTAACAGTCACCTTACAGGCAATACAGTGGCACTAAATTCCTATCTTTCAATAGTTACCCTGAATGTAAATGGGCTCAATGCCCCAATCAAAAGACACAGGCTATCAGACTGGATTAAAAAACAAGACCCATCGATATGCTGTCTGCAAGAGACTCATTTTAGAACCAAAGACACCCCCAGATTGAAAGTGAGGGGGTGGAAAACCATTTACCATGCTAATGGACACCAAAAGAAAGCTGGGGTGGCAATCCTTATATCAGACAAATTAGATTTTAAACCAAAGACTGTAATAAGAGACGAGGAAGGACACTATATCCTACTTAAAGGGTCTATCCAACAAGAAGATCTAACAATTGTAAATATCTATGCCCCTAACATGGGAGCAGCCAATTATATAAGGCAATTAATAACAAAAGCAAAGAAACACATTGACAACAATACAGTAATAGTGGGGGACTTTAACACCCCCCTCACTGAAATGGACAGATCGTCTAAGCAAAAGATCAACAAGGAAATAAAGACTTTAAATGACACACTGGACCAAATGGACTTCACAGATCTATTCAGAACATTCCATCCCAAAGCAACGGAATACACCTTCTTCTCTAGTCCCCATGAAACATTCTCCAGAATAGATCACATCCTAGGTCATAAATCAGGTCTCAAACGGTACCAAAAGATTGGGATCATTCCCTGCCTATTTTCAGACCACAATGCTTTGAAACTAGAACTCAATCACAAGACGAAAGTCAGAAAGAACTCAAATACATGGAGGCTAAAGAGCATCCTACTGAAAAATGAATGGGTCAACCAGGAAATTAAAGAAGAATTAAAAAAATTCATGGAAACCAATGAAAATGAAAACACAACTATTCAAAATCTTTGGGATGCAGCAAAGGCAGTCCTAAGAGGAAAGTATATAGCAATACAAGCCTTTCTCAAGAAACAAGAAAGGTCTCAAGTACACAACCTAACCCTAGACCTAAAGGAGCTGGAGAAAGAACAGCAAATAAAGCTTAAACCCATCAGGACAAGAGAAATAATAAAGATCAGAGCAGAAATCAATGAAATAGAAACTAAAAGAACAGTAGAACAGATCAACGAAACTAGGAGCTGGTTCTTTGAAAGAATTAACAAGATTGATAAACCCCTGGCCAGACTTATCAAAAAGAAAAGAGAAATGACCCAAATCAACAAAATCATGAATGAAAGAGGAGAGATCACAACCAACACCAAAGAAATACAAACAATTATAAGAACATATTATGAGCAACTCTATGTCAGCAAATTCGATAACCTGGAAGAAATGGATGCATTCCTAGAGATGTATCAACTACCAAAACTGAACCAGGATGAAATAGAAACCCTGAACAGACCTATAACCACTAAGGAAATTGAAGCAGTCATCAAAAATCTCCCAAAAAACAAAAGCCCAGGGCCAGATGGCTTCCCAGGGGAATTCTACCAAACATTTCAAGAAGAATTAATACCTATTCTTCTGAAACTGTTCCAAAAAATAGAAATGGAAGGAAAACTTCCAAACTCATTTTATGAGGCCAGCATTACCTTGATCCCAAAACCAGACAAAGACCCCATCAAAAAGGAGAATTACAGACCAATATCCCGGATGAACATGGATGCAAAAATTCTCAGCAAAATAGTAGCCAATAGAATCCAACAGTACATTAAAAGGATTATTCACCACAACCAAGTGGGATTTATCCCTGGGCTGCAAGGTTGGTTCAACATCCGCAAATCGATCAATGTGATACAATACATTAACAAAAGAAAGAACAAGAATCATATGATCCTCTCAATAGATGCAGAAAAAGCATTTGACAAAGTACAGCATCCTTTCTTGATCAAAACTCTTCAGAGTATAGGCATAGAGGGTACATACCTCAATATCATAAAAGCCATCTATGAAAAACCTACAGCAAATATCATTGTCAATGGGGAAAAACTGAGAGCTTTCCCCCTGAGGTCAGGATCGTGGCCGGGATGTCCACTATCACCACTGCTATTCAACATAGTATTGGAAGTCCTAGCCACAGCAATCTGACAACAAAAATAAATAAAAGGCATCCAAATCGGCAAAGAAGAAGTCAAACTCTCACTCTTTGCAGATGATATGATACTTTATGTGGAAAACCCAAAAGACTCCACCCCAAAACTGCCAGAACTCATACAGGAATTCAGTAAAGTGGCAGGATATAAAATCAATGCACAGAATTCAGTGGCATTCCTATACACCAACAACAAGACAGAAAAAAGAGAAATTAAGGAGTCGATCCCATTTACAATTGCACCCAAATACATAAGATACCTAGGAATAAATCTAAGCAAAGAGGCAAAGAATCTGTACTCAGAAAACTCTAAAATACTCATGAAAGAAATTGAGGAAGACACAAAGAAATGGAAAAACATTCCATGCTCATGGATGGGAAGAACAAATACTGTGAAGATGTCAATGTTACCTAGAGCAATCTACACATTCTATGCAATCCCCATCAAAATACCAGCCACTTTTTTCAAAGAAATGGAACAAATAATCCTAAAATTTGTATGGAACCAGAAAGACCCCGCATAGCCAGAGGAATGTTGAAAAAGAAAAGAAAAGCTGGTGGCATCACAATTCCGGACTTCCAGCTCTATTACAAAGGTGTCATCATCAAGACAGTATGGTACTGGCACAAAAACAGGCACATAGATCAATGGAACAGAATAGAGAGCCCAGAAATGGACCCTCAACTCTATGGTCAACTCATCTTTGACAAAGCAGGAAAGAATGTCCAATGGAAAAAAGACAGTCTCTTCAACAAGTGGTGTTGGGAAAATTGGATAGCCACATGCAGAAGAATGAAACTGGACCATTTCCTTACACCACACACAAAAATAGACTCCAAATGGTTGAAAGACCTCAATGTGAGACAGGAGTCCATCAAAATCCTTGAGGATAACACAGGCAGCAACCTCTTCGACCTCAGCCGCAGCAACTTCTTCCTAGAAACATCGCCAAAGGCAAGGGAAGCAAGGGCAAAAATGAACTATTGGGACTTCATCAAGATGAAAAGCTTTTGCAAAGCAAAGGAAACAGTCAACAAAACCAAAAGACAACCAACAGAATGGGAGAAGATAATTGCAATTGACATATCAGATAAAGGGCTAGTATCCAAAATCTATAAAGAACTCATCAAACTCAACACCCAAAGAACAAAGAATCCAATCAAGAAATGGGTAGAAGACATGAACAGACATTTTTCCAAAGAAGACATCCAAATGGCCAACAGACACATGAAAATGTGCTCAATATCTCTCGGCAACAGGGAAATCCAAATCAAAACCTCAATGAGATACCACCTCACACCAGTCAGAATGGCTAAAATTAACAAGTCAGGAAATGACAGATGTTGGCGGGGATGCAGAGAAAGGGGAACCCTTCTACACTGTTGGTGGGAATGCAAGCTGGTGCAACCGCTCTGGAAAACAGTATGGAGGTTCCTCACAAAGTTGAAAATAGAGCTACCATATGATCCAGCAATTGCAGTACTGGGTATTTACCCCAAAGATACAAGTAGGGATCCGAAAGGGTACGTGCACCCCGATGTTTATAGCAGCAATGTCCACAATAGCCAAACTGTGGAAAGAGCCAAGATGTCCATTGACAGATGAATGGATAAAGAAGATGTGGTATATATATACAATGGAATATTATTCAGCCATCAAAAGGAATGAGATCTTGCCATTTGCAACGACAAGGATGGAACTGGAGGGTATTATGTTGAGCGAAATAAGTCAAATAGAGAAAGACATGTATCATATGACCTCACTGATATGAGGAATTCTTAATCGCAGGAAGCAAACTGAGGGTTGCTGGAGTAGGGGGTGGGGTGGGAGGGATGGGGTGACTGGGTGATAGACACTGGGGAGGATATGTGCTCTGGTAAGTGCTGTGAATTGTGCAAGACTGTTGAATCTCAGATCTGTACCTCTGAAACAAGTAATGCAATATATGTTAAGGGAAAAAAAAACGAAGAAGAAGAAGGTAGCATGAGGGGAAGAATGAAGGGTGGGAAATCAGAGGGGTAGACGAACCATGAGAGACGATGGACTCTGAAAAACAAACTGAGGGTTCTAGAGGGGAGGGGGTGGGAGGATGGGTTAGCCTGGTGGTGGGTATTGAGAAGGGCACATTCTGCATGGAGCACTGGGTGTTATGCACAAACAATGAATCATGGAACACTACATCTAAAACTAATGATGTAATGTATGGGGATTAACATAAGAATAAAAAAATTAAAAAAAAACAATGACTGCAGACTACCTGAGTTTATTAATACGATACATTTTAAGCTGGATTCAGGTCTTCAGAGATTCCAGAGGAGGTTCTTATAACTGCCTAAGAGAGTAAAATAGTATATCTGGGGAGAGGGTGGTGAGGTCAAAAGGGTGTATCCCTGAAAGAAGATTCAGAAAATGGATATAACTAACTGAAGTAGGGAAAAGCCATCAAAAATTCAACATTGCTTGCTGACAATTTTTTTCCCTCAAAATTAATCCTTGTGTTTCTCCATAGATTGTTCTACAATGTCTTTACTAAAAATTATCTCACTAGCTATATTTAGTGAGCTGGCCATATGCTACCAACTGATGATCTAGACTCTGGAAAATTTTGTGTGTGTATATGACTATTTTCAATGTTGAAAATGCTTTTTCACACATTTACCATGAAGTGAGATTCATAATGTTCAAAATACCTTCTAGGCAATGTCTGCATCTGCTAACATGTCTCAGTATTTCCTTTATTTAACAAAACTGTTAACCTTCTTAACAGAATGATATAAAAATGAAAACAGTTATCTTGTAAACATTCTTTGACTTATAAACTCTAAACTCTATGACTTACATTTAAAATGATTTATATTAAATAATTATCTAATTATATCAAAGACCCCCATTGGTGTCTGGGACATTATAATTAACAAAAGCAAACATTCTTATTATTAATGTTAAAATTATCAATTAGGTTGAGCTTACCCATGATGAGTTTAGAGTCTCAAAATTGGATTTAAGAGATGTGTATAAAGATGTAGCATAAGTTATATTTGGATGACCTATACTGACCCACATAATCATTTTATCTACTTGTTGATCTATCATCTGACATCTATTGGTAAGAAATAGGTTTATGTTGTAAATTGGCTTCAATAATGTAAATTATTTTTTCTCATAATAGTCAAATTCTTGGTTCCTTCTGGAATTTTCAATTTATTTTTGGGACAAGCATAAACTATCAACCATGCCAAACCTTTATTTTTTGACCCTGTGTATACTTATAGTTTTAACATAGTAAATTGTTATGCCGCAGAATGGGTACCAGATTTTTGGTGTCCCAACATTTTGCAATATGTTTTGAAATCTTTTTTTTTTTTTTTCTTATTGTGAAATAGTTAAATGTATATTATTTGGCTGGGGAAGTGACAAGCTTGAAGCAATGTTTTTGTTCTGTGCATTATTATCAATTATGCTTTTCTGTGAAAAGCATAGCTTTTATGTAATTTTTAATTATCAGATTAAGATTTGGTAGCATTTTACTTTGACTTAAAAAAAGTGTTATATTAAATGTGCTATTGAAAATTAAAAGATCTCCAAATATTTAGTTTATAAAAATATAATTCTTAACTACATGTGAAACTCGATTACTATAGCTTTTATAAATGAAAGGTTAAATATAAATTAAAGAGTTAGAAAATGCATTATGCTATATTTCAATGAATGTGGTATACCACAGCACGTATTTCTGAGCTCTCAGGGCTGTGGGTTTGTAATAGTTCATGGCACTGCCAATAATGAGTCTGCAGGGAGCTTTGTTATAAATGTCCCAATTCTTTCATTTGCTCTATTCCCAGTGCATGCTGGGATGCCTAACTGTGTGAAATCAAGCCATGGATTATCCATTTACTGCCACTTTATCCCAGGGGAAATAAATTTGTAAACAAATAGGCTGTGCTCTTAAATTCAGAGTAATATGTGTTTGTAGTCTACTGAAAAAATGACAAGTCAAATTTATTTAGAATTTGAAAACTTCACTTTTTTGCTAAAACATTTTAACTATTTATTGGCTGGAGTGTGCAAATACTAAAAATACCATATATATATATATATATATATATATATATAGTTTTATTGCAACAAATTCTATCATAGAGAATTCTTATGTATATTTTTCATAGTATATACTCATCAAGGAAGGATCAATCTTCTTGGAAATCTTTTACAATAAATAGCAATTGTTAATATATAATGAGTTGATTCAATTATAAGAAAGCCGAATTCCACATGAGCTTATCAACATAGGAAATATTGAAAAACCTGTTCCTGTGCAATTTTCTAATCTGAAATTACCACTGCATTGGGTGTTTAATGTGATGTTTATTTTCTTATGGCGAATATTGTTGCTATTACATATAATTGAAGATGCCCATATCAGTATGTAATCTTTTAATTACATTAGTAAACAGAGTAATGTTCAGAAATACTAGTCATTTTATTTTTAAGTACTATATTAAAATATCGCACATGCTGTATTTTAGTTTAGGAGTACAGACCTTAGAATATACTTTTCCTCATTAAAGTAGTGACCATATCACCTGATATTATGTAATTAAACAACAGTTGACAGCTCAACTTTCCAAACAAAGCCCTCTAAAAATGTGAATTGACTTATTCAAAAGATAATTATAAAGCAACTCTCTATGGCAGTTTCTTAGGAAAATATATCTTAGAATCTTTTTTTTTTTTTAAGATTTTATTTATTTATTTGAGACAGAGAGAATGAGAGAGAGAGAGCACATGAGAGGGGGGATGGTCAGAGGGAGAAGCAGGCTCCCTGGCGAGCAGGGAGCCCGATGCGGGACTCGATCCAGGGACTCCAGGATCATGACCTGAGCCGAAAGCAGTCGCTTAACCAACTGAGCCACCCAGGTGCCCAGGAAAATATATCTTAAAGAGCTTGAATACAAATGAAATTTTCTTATGACAAAAGCAGAGTCTTTGGATTGCAGTGTAAACTGAGGTGCAAAAGTTGTATGTCAATTCTTTTTTTTTTTTTTTTAAGATTTTATTTATTTATTTGAGAGAGAGAGAGAGCACATGAGACGGGGGGAGGGTCAGAGGGAGAAGCAGACTCCCTGCTGAGCAGGGAGCCTGATGCGGGACTCGATCCCGGGACTCCAGGATCATGACCTGAGCTGAAGGCAGTCGCCTAACCAACTGAGCCGCCCAGGCGCCCTGTATGTCAATTCTTAATAAAGTCTCTTACTTCCTAGGAGCCTGGAAAAACCTTTCATGTCACAAAATCTTCAAGTATTTAAAAATTATACTGTGATACCTAGCTTATATAGATAAAACTTTAAAACTAATGAGGAAATAAATACCTGCTTTTAGAAAGTTAGTTAAAACTTAATACATTGTAACCCTACCTAATTTTCCCTGAATCAGATATATTAATACACCATTCAATGCTAAGCTGTATTTATTTTATCTCAGGTTAACTATCAGTTATTAATTTCTGTATGCTCCAGAACATAGTAATTGCCAATGTTCCAAAGCCAAAAATTAAAAAAAAAAGCTCATTAGTACTTACTGTGTCCTAAGAAGACTCACCCTAGGTCTTACAAAGAGAGGGCAGAAACGTTATCTTTTTTCCCCTTTCCCCACCTCCATTTTCTCCCTATTTCAAGCAGAGTAGAGAAACTCAAGGAGAAATATCATACTTTAGAGGCTACAGACCAGAATGAATGTACTTTTTGTGTTTTTGTACTCCTTACTCATGCTAAGGGATTGTTTACAATAATTGCCTGCAGAAAGTGGTGATGCTTATATGAATGACAACCAGTATCATGTCACGTGGCCTGGTGGGACATTTGCTAAGGCAGAACACTTATTTGATCAGTCCTTCAACTTCATTTGCTCAAGTCATGGGAAGAGAACTTGAATGAGCTGACAGGCTGAAGGAGGGTTAAAAGAGAGCAGCCTGCCTATAATCAACAGAATTTTATGTCACATATTCTCATTGTTAAACAATTCAACTCACAATAAATACCCTAATGTTTCATTCCATTATGACCATTTTTGATACATCGATAGATCCTCAATGATTTTCTCTCGTTCTTCAGAGCAATTACCAACTCTTTTTCTTTTCAAAATCACATTTTCATGTATTTTTCTTTTCCTTTTGAAAGATTATTTTGATCCAAAAATACAAGGTCCTCTCTGTTATATGCATATCAAATCTGTACTTTTAGAAAGAGAAATAAAGTGAGGTGTGGCGTG
The DNA here is from genome assembly GCF_002201575.2 of Neomonachus schauinslandi. Taxonomy (NCBI): domain Eukaryota; kingdom Metazoa; phylum Chordata; class Mammalia; order Carnivora; family Phocidae; genus Neomonachus; species Neomonachus schauinslandi. Next base: position 179,179,782 of record NC_058404.1, read on the forward strand.
GATATTTAAAGATGAACCTGCAAAATCAATGTGTGAAAATTTAGTTGTGACAGAGCTTGGCTCTTGGTTAGTGGTCATTCTCCACACTTCTTGCTGCATGAAGGTATTTTTTAAGACTTGTGCCTTTTTTAAAATGTTGAATTGGTATTAATGTGTAGGGCTAAGAGTTAGATGTTAGTACTGAGATTCTACAGTTTAACTTCCAGGCTAGTTTTACAGACAGCTGAATATTGTACTTAAAAGCCCACATTGTTCTATGGATGTCAGATTGTTCTGAGGTCAAATAGAATATATGGAAATCCTGTAAATATCACAAGTTCTCTGTACGTAATCATTGATCACTAACTCAGAAATCTCCCTCAGATAAAATTTAAGATAGTAATATCAATAAAGATTCTTATATATAACCTTTCTCAGATACAATTAAAATAGTATTATTAATGAATACTGTTACATATATATCAGTAAATTCATTATCACATTTTTATGAGATGTATTTAAGTGCAAATATCTGGAAAGTAGTTCAGTGAATACTGTAAGTCAAAACCAATTTTCAATATTTTGTTTTCTGTTATCAGTGGATATTAGCCTAAACCTAATCAGCACTAATAATGAATTGAATGCAGAATAACTTTTAGACACTTTTGTATTTTGAGGCTGAGTTCATATGATTACTTACATGTATCATGTAATTAATGAAGTCTCCTGGTCATACAATTTGCTGATTAGAAACACTGAGCATTTATAATGACTGCATATTAACAGCCAATGTGCTAAACATTTTTCTCTTATTATCAGCCATACTAATTTCCCAACTCTAAGTAAGATTTGAAGCAATGTTCTATTATTTATATATATGGTATGAATTTCATCACCAATCATATATTTCATTTTTTTTCTTTTTATACTAAGAAATCAAAATGTTTATAAAAATTACAATACAAATCTTTCTAGAAACATTCCTTGAATGAATTCATGCTAACTTCCTCACATACTGTATTTAAATCACAAAAAGAATTAGATATAAAATATTTCACAGAATCATTTGGAAAGTATCACATATTTTTCATGAAAAAGCTTCTCAAGGTATGTTCTGGAGTATACTAGGTGCCCGAGAAGACAGGCACCCCACACCCCAACATGTACACACATGGGCTTTTGCGAATAAATTAGTGAAAATATAAATATATATCCTATCTTGGAGCTTTGTAAACAACTTTATCATACTAAAAGTATAAGAAATTCTTCACTGAACAGTTTGAGTACCTTGAAATTTAAAAAATGAGAGCCTTTTACTTTTGCATTAAACATCTTAAAAGGAGTGGAGTTGTAGAACATACATGTTTAGATTCTGCATACTGTCAAATGATCTATAATAACAAGTTTGCTCATGGGTATTGCTTCTGGAAATATTTATTCTTGTAATATTAAGAGTTAAAATTTAGCTGTGTGTTTTTTCTTGAATTGCTTGAAAATATTATTTTGAATACAGTTCCTGCTGAAATGTTGTTTACTGAAAATAACGTATATTTGTAATTTAGCTTTATGGTACTTTCTAAAGTGCCTGCTGTACTATGACAATATCGTCTGTGCTACTTATGGAGTCTGTCATATTTCAGGGTTTATAACTTTTGTATAGGCTCATAACTCAAAGCAAATTTTCATAATGGCAAAACCTTGACTTATTATGCCTCTGCTTGGGGGTAAATCATTTTTATACATTTTTGTGTTAAAGACATATATACTTTGAAATTTAAAAAGAGCTACCACTTTAAAGCAATAAATCTAATTGCTTTAAAAAAATCCTTTTTTTTCCTCCCCGACAGTAGTTATGTTTTACAAAGTTGCTGTGAATACTGAATAGTGAATTCAGAGCCATTGTTACTAGGGGAAATACAGTATGTTTCCTGAAAGCCTCTCACCACATATTTTCATTTATTTATTTATTTATTTATTTATTTATTTATTTATTTATTTATTTATTTAAGAGAGAGTGTTCATGTGGCATGTGTGTGTGCACTCACAAGCAGGGAGTGGGGAGAGGGACAGAAAGAAAGGGAGAGCAAGAATCTTGAGCTGGGCAGAGCCTGAGGTGGGAGCTTGAGCTCATGACCTTGAGATCATGACCTGAGCCAAAATCAAGAGTCTGATGTTTAATGGACTGAGCCACCCAGGCACCCCTCACCACGACGTTTTCATCAACCAATGAAACATTAGCTTGTTAAATGTGTATTTCTGTTAAAGATACCTCATTTAATACATGTTTCTTATAACTAATTTATGCTTAAGATCTTTTTTGAAATAGATACAACGAACATAAATCCGAGACCAACATCACATCCTAGAAAACACTGAAGGAGACTCTGATTTACAGTTTCCTGGACTCAGATTTCCTTAGAATGATCTGGAGTTTGTTTAACATAGAAGGAAACAAAAATAAAAAACACAGTAGAATTGCATGAGATATTACTATTTTCTGCCTTATGTAAAGAGTGGAAAACCAAGACCCACAAAAAAGAAAGCAGGATAGCTGTCATTTCTAAGTCTAGATGCGTTTTAACAGAGATGAACATCTATAGAAATCGGAACAAAAGAGAATGTAAACTCATAAACATTAAACAAGACTATGTAGTTAAAGACTAATTGTCCATTATGAGCCTCATAGACTATGATTCTTACTTGATCACATCTTTCCTAACTCTAAAGCCTTCAGCTTAGAGCAATAAGTTTATTAATAGCTGGAATTTGAGCTTGGGCAGGCTGGATATCAAAGTCCAACTTCTAATGAGACTATTGTTGTGTTATAAATTTATTTTTTTATTTTTTAAAGATTTTATTTATTTGATAGAGAGAGACACAGTGAGAGAAGGAACACAAGCAGGGGGAGTGGGAGAGGGAGAAGCAGGCTTCCCACCCAGCAGGGCGCCCGATGCGGGGCTCGATCCCAGGACCGTGGGATCATGACCTGAGCCGAAGGCAGACGCTTAACGACTGAGCCACCCAGGCGCCCCGTGTTTTAAATTTAAAAGGAGAGTATGTCAGTAAAATAAGTTGAGTAATTGTCACAATGTGTCTTTAGTAATTATAAAGTAACTGAGTGTCAATATTACTTGTAAAAATTCAACAGTCCCTGTGTTGTTGTTAGTTATAACCATAAGATAATTGGTCACTTAATATATAACAATTTAAAAATCATAATAAAGAGTAGGTGACTAGGTGACTCAGTCGGTTAAGCTTCTGCTTTCAGTTCAGGTTCAGGTCATGATCCCAGGGTCCTGGGATCCAGCTGGCTCCCTGCTCATCGGGGAGTCTGCTTCTCCCTCTCCCTCTACCCCTCACCCCTGCTTGTATGTGTGCGCTCCCTCTCAAATAAATAAAATCTTTAAAAAAATCATAAGAGAATTTTTAAGAAATTTTAAAATGATTCTAAAAGCGAAAAAAATGTCTAATAGCAATCCATTTTATAGAAAATGAATAATCTTCACTTTATTCCCCAATTGTAATATAATTTAATAAAAAATATCATGAATTTTATATCACATACATACCATGAGAAAACAATTCCCATAAACACTGGAGAAGAATCCTTTAGTGTACCCATGAAAAGTTGTAAGAATGAAGCCTATACTCCCATTATTTGTTGCCACCTCCATTATTTCCTCTGTTTGGAGTGCTGTTACTCCTAGTCCTTAACTTGGCAATTCTGTACAACCAGCTGTTAATTATTTATTTAAAGATATCCTGTCATTTCAGGATATCAAAACTGGGTAAACATCCATAGTTTTTCTTTAAAATAATCAGTTATTTCCTGGTCACTAATCTCTGAAAATTTACATGCTGTTGATTCTCTCTCTATGGTACCATAAACCACTGAACATAGTTTATTTATTAAGTTCCATTTCACCTTTATTGTGAAGTCACTTTCATAGCCATATTTACTTGGCCTGTATTCTCTATTCCCATGCCAGATTTTACCTCTTTATTCTAGAACATGACATTTTGTTTTGTATTTATTCGATTACATGTTTTTCTCCCTCTCTAAAATATTATGGAGCATTAATTAAATCTCATGCCCCCCTCCCAATTTGGAATATTTATAATGTCACTCAATACATAGTAGTAAAATTATGAAGATAGGAATCCACAAAAATTAAAAACTTGCCTCCAATTTTTAATAAATTCTAAAGGTCTAGAGAATGGTAAGATGGTTTTAAATAGATATTCTATTCTTTTCTGATTTTTCTCTACATTTTTTATGGTAATGTTTATTTTGTCCATTGCTTCCCAAGAACCTCTACCTCTAAATATAGGCCATAATGCAAATAGCTAGGTTGTCTCCTCTTGATTGTTCAGTGACTATAAGGACTCAATCAAGTGGAGAGTAGGATAATCACACAATCAATCTGGGTAAGAGGAGGGAGCATAGAGAGCAACCACACAATGGTTCTTTCTTCAAGGCATGCAAAATAGCTTTGAAAAACATCTGGAATTTGCTAATTATGGTTAAATCTTCTTTTTAATTTAAGCTGTATGACTTAGCAGCCAGAGTTCATTTTCAACCCTAGAGCTAAAAAAGTTCCATTGTTATATATTTTAAAGAGAACTTTACAGGCTTAAAGTTAAAATCATGATCGATGCAGTTTTGGCAAGTTTTCATGTCTAGTTCTTCTAGGATTTAATTCCGTTATAATAATTCTCATTAGAATAGTTATGAAAACTGAAATACGTTCTCCACAGTTCACAAGGTGGTACATTTGCAATCCCTGTCAAAATATTATTTTTAAGTATTGTTGTGAATAATTAATTTAACTTTAACAAGTAATGTTCATGAAATATGCATTTATAAATAGCAGACCTGTTTCTATTATTTCTAACACAGCAATTCATAATGTAATTGAGTGAAGGTAAAATGATAATGCCTAATCTCATTTTCTTGCCAACGTCCCAAAGCCCTTTGTCTATTCTGTTTTATACTCAGAACATGAAGTAAAATAAAAAGTTTCTTCTTGCAATTACAGAGAAAAAATGATGGGGAAAGAAAATAAGTAATTTTAAGAGTTATGTTTACAGAACTGAGTGTTTACACAATGGGGAACATTTCAGTTACTGTAGTTCATACAGGCCTTCTTGTCTGTATCACTTAGGCATAAAGGAGGTTGACCACAGTTAGACCTTTAAATCCTAACTCATTTTTCATAGCACCTCACTGTAGTGTCTATTCTGTTTCCTGATAGCTTTCTCACATACTTCTCATTTATAATTGATACACATCTTTCCAAGATTCAATGCCCCTAACAAATTTTCATCTGCACATGTGAGCCAATGTGTAATAATGCATTCCATTTGCTATGAGGCTTTACTTGTCGAAGTGGATTGGGCCTGCCCTTCAAAGTACTCATGATCTGGGAAACTCACTAATAATTCTTTACTTAAAAACTGATAATACATATAGAAAATGTACAAAAGGACTGAGGAGGGTCATATTACAACTGGGTGCCTCACCAGCTTTGGAAAAGGGTTATTCAAGAGGAGACACTTAAAGAATGTACATGAATTTGAAAAAAAAAAAAAAGGGGCAGAAAAAAGATTGCCCCTTTTTTGAGAGATGAAGTAAAAGAAACCAATATTATAAAGAGAATATGGAGTCAGTTACTGGTTTGGGGCCTGTACATTTCCATGTCTTTATAATTGTTAATCTGAGAAAGAGCGTTTGACTAACACCAAACACAGGGTAAGGGTAATGTTCACACTCTCTTCAGGAAAGACTAGGTCAGAATAGATATCTTCAATATGCATTACATGAATATATATATTCAAATATACATCTACATAATAAGCTAACATAAGGCAAGTTCTTAAAAATATATTGTAGTACTCAGAAAAAGCAAAGCAATTCTAACCACCAAAAAGAAGTTTATAACAAAACAATTTATTACATAAAGGGAAAAGTATACTACTTGGAGTCTTAAATAATTGTGGGTGGGGGAGAAGGTGTCTATAAAGAAACAGGAAGCTATTAAAGGAAAACATAAGAAAATGAAAGGGTGAGAAAAAAAATCAAGAGGGTAAGGATAAGATTAAAATGGATTAGGATGGGGCGCCTGGGTGGCTCAGTTGGTTAAGCGACTGCCTTTGGCTCAGGTCATGATCCTGGAGTCCCGGGATCGAGTCCCACATCGGGCTCCCTGCTCGGCAGGAAGTCTGCTTCTCCCTCTGACCCTCTCATGCTCTATCTCATTCTCTGTCTCAAATAAATAAATAAAATCTTTAAAAAAAATGGATTAGGATGAGATAAGCATAGATTATAAAATAACTAAATGGAAGCAGAAATAATCTTTTAGAATACTAAATCAGTGATATGGAATATAAATACAAAAAGATAATCCAGCATTAAGAAGAAAAGAGCAAGCAAATAAAATAAGGGAAAAGCATGCTAATTTAAAATAATTAAACATGTAAAATTTATGGTTAACTAAATTCAAAATAAAAATTAGGAACAGCAAAACACTAACATAGAATATTAATAAAATAACCACGCTGAAATAAAAATAAAACATTTAAAAAACAAGTGTTAATTATTAAAAAGTTAATAGGTAAACTTCAGTGAAATCTTATTACAGAGAAACGGAGAGAGAGAGAGGGAGGAGGGAGAAAGAACGAACTGACCTAAAACAATCAATAAAACTTATGTTAATATAAAAAGGAACACAATGATGTTACATTTTTAAATATGAGACTATATCGACTAATTTAATGAAAAAACAGTTTGAACATCCTGATGGTATTTTTTTGATAAATTATAAATGAATGAATAAAATTTAATAGCCATAAGGAGAATGAAATGCATATTTATCGGGGCACCTGGGTGGCTCAGTCGTTAAGCGTCTGCCTTCGGCTCAGGTCATGATCCCGGAGTCCTGGGATCGAGCCCCACATCCAGCTCCTTGCTCAGCGGGAGGCCTGCTTCTCCCTCTCCCACTCCCCCTGCTTGTGTTCCCTCTCTCGCTGTCTCTCTCTCTCTGTCAAAAAATAAATAAAATCTTTAAAAAAAAAAAAAAAGAAATGCATATTTATCAGTGTTTCCTCAAGTCCTTATGGTGAGATAATTTTTTTCTTTTTTTAAAGATTTTATGTATTTATTTGAGAGAGATAGAGAGCCAGCACAAGCAGGGGGAGAGGCAGAGGGAGAAGCAGACTCTCTATGAGCAGGGAGCCCGATGCGGGACTCGATCCCAGGACCCCAGGATCATGACCTGAGCTGAAGGCAGACGCTTAACCCACAGAGCCACCCAGTCTCCCAGGTCAGATAATCTTAATAATTATTCTGTTCAACTCTTTAAAGAAACAGAAAATTTCTAAATATGAACTATTTCAGGTTATTGAAAAAAGAGGTAACATTATGGAATTTATTTTATAAAGCAAGTAAAACACTGATACCAAGACAAGATATAAATAGAAAAACCTTTCCATGAGCAATCTTAATAAAGATACAAAATATTTAATAAAGACACAAAATATTTAAATAAAATTTAAGTCATTTATCAAAATCAAAGAATCTTTTCCCTTGCTCAAATGTAAAGTGATTATAAAAATATAAGAGCAAATATAAGTTTCAACTGATGACAAAAATGTCTTTTAATATATTAAATATTTGGTCCTGATTTTTTAAAATTAATATCAGAAAATTAGAAATTTGGGGCAATTTATTATCAAAAATACTATTATATCAAATAATTGAATATTTTATTTTAGTGGTGAAATACTAGGGCAATTCTCAAGATAATAGAAAGTTCAAGGATGGTTACCTATTTTCATAACAATTATATAGAAGGTCTAACTAGTGCAGATATATAAAATAAAAGGAAGAATTCTCACTGATATAAAAAAGAATATAGGGACTGATGACCATGTTGTCATATGTATAGAAAATCTCAGAAAAATAACTTGGCACTTTTTAAAGTTTAACAAAGTAACTGGATAGAAGATGGTACTTTATACTTTCATGTAGCTTTATGTATAGTCAATTATAAAATATGGAAAATAGCAGTTCAAACTTTTAAAATAACATAGGATACACAGAACGAACATTGTAAAGTATGGACTTTAAAAGAAGGAAAAAAAAACCTACAATGTTTCTTAAAAATAATCATAAAATAATCCTGAATTGAAAAAAATACTTAGCATATGCAATTTCTTTCCTAATTAAAATCTTTATTTTTCATTTATTTTCATGGTATGGAGATTTGAATAGTTTCTTTCCTTCTTCCCCAGACTCTTTCTTCTTCTCCTTTTTAGGAGAAGAAGAAATATATATATATATAATAAAATTATTATAAAGGTCAACTATAGGTATTGATAATTAGAATCCAAAGAAAATGTAAAATATATTTAAAAAAGTAATGCTTATTAGACTTGCCTTTCTGGAGTGCAAAATTGATCATAAAGCTATAACTAATGTAAAGTGAAATATATTCATGAAAGAAACAACATAAATCATTGGAAAACCTCGAATGAGACATAAATATTTAAGGAATGAATACATAATTTGAAGATGGCATTTTGAAAGTAATTAGAAGTAGGCCTTGCAATTTAGTTATGTTTCCAATGTTTATGTATTCTTGCATTTGCCGCCCCTCCTAGATTAATTATGTTGATGTAAATTCTGGCTTCACCACTTACTAACTGTAAAATATAAGTTACTGTAATTTCCTAATCCACAATATTTTCATCTTTAAAAAAGTAATTGAACCTACTTACTTGCAAGTTAAGTGAGTGACCTTTAATAAGCTCTCAATAAATTGTACTTTAAAAATTAAATAAAACTGGGTGCCTGGGTGGCTCAGTTGGTTAAGCGACTGCCTTCAGCTCGGGTCATGATCCTGGAGTCCCGGGATCGAGTCCCGCATCGGGCTCCCTGCTCAGCGGGGGGTCTGCTTCTCCCTCTGACCCTCTTCCCTCTCTTGCTATCTGTCTCTCATTCTCTCTCTCTCAAATAAATAAATAAAATCTTTAAAAAAAATTAAATAAAACAGAAGAATTACATTAGTTTTCATTTCTATTACCTTTGCTTCACCTTTATGAATATTTGGTCATGCCTTCATTGTCTTCCATATCACAATCAAGACAATGTCTGCAGTGTTTGAAGAATAATGTTTAGATTCTAAGACTATGTGCTTGTTTTTGTTTTGTTGTTGTTTAAACGACACATAGGAGTCAAGAGAATAAAATTAGATAATCCAATAAAAACACATTATATACACATATTACATGTTATACATAAAAAATGTTAAGGTATGAGTAATATTATCTGATACTGATGAGATTAGACAAGTGCAGTTTTATTACGATTTGCTCAAAGTGAAAATTTTTCTTGAGACTTTTTGGGGGGGGCAATAATAATTGAATTGGGTAAACTCATAGCTACTTTGATAGTGTACCCAATATTTTCTTTATTATAGAGTATTGTCAACTGTAATGGAATATCTGTTGCTAGTAAAATGAAGAGGGGTAAAATTTCTCTTGAGGTAATTTAATGTGGTGGACAACATGGGATGTATGATTTTGAGCAAGTTAATTTCCAAAACTCATTATTATTAGTAAAATGAAGAGGGGGTAAAATAGCACCTACTTCATGTAATTGCCATGAAAATGAAGAACAATAGGATATAAGAAAAATCTAATAAGTAGTCTCTTCTGTTTTCCGCTATGATTAGATTGGCTGTTGTTGTATGTTATATTGCTATTATCAATGTAAATTTTAACATGCTTACCAATTAACTAGAATAAAGCAATGCATTCATATGGTCAATTGATTTTCAGTGAAGAAAACAAAGCAATCCAAAGGTGAAAAGAATCTCTAATAAATAGTGCTGGAAAAACTGGATATTCATTATCAAAGTAAATGAACCTCAACTCATACTTCACATCAGATGCACACACACACACACACACATAAAATAAGAACACCACATGTAATAAGAATGCGGAACAACTGATCTCTCAAATTGTTTTTGAGAAAGTAAAATGTTATAATCACTTTAAAATAAGTTCTAGCACTCCTTAACAAAATTACACATTCATTTACTTTTGCCTCAAGAATTCCACCTCAATATGTTCTCAAGAGAAATGAAAATAGCTCATGTAAGACCTAATACATGGAAAATCTTAAAAACCTTAATCATAATAGCAAAAAACTGGAAATGGCCTAGGTTTCCATTAGTAGAACAAAAGCTAAAAAAGTCTATGGTTAATTCACATAACAAACCATTAGTCATAAAAAGGAACAAAGCACTGACCAACACAACATAGATAACATAGATGAATCCTGAAATAAATGAAATTAAAATGAATAATGTGAGTCAAAAATAATTACATAATTGTAAGTTTCCAATTATATGATTTCTCGAAATGGAAAAACTAACTGATGCTAGGAAAATGTGATTGGGTTGCTTTTGTTAGGACAACCAAACAGTACAGGTTTGTTTGGAAATAAACATTAGAAAACTTTCGGGAGAAATAAGAGTGTATATCTTGAGAAGCGTTTGAGTTACATAGATAGATGTACATGTCAAAACTCAGCAAATGGATGGAAGCTTGGGAAGATGGTAGAGTAGGAAACCCTAAGCTCACCTCATCCCACCTTTACAACTAAATATTACTCACATCCCAGTAACAAACCAGAGAGTGATCCAAAGACTGGCAAAACAGGCTCCACAACTACATGTAGAGAAGAAGCCACATCAGAGAGGTTAGGAAGAGCAGAAATGGTGGTAGGGAGCTGCCTGCCAGAGGAAGGGAGCTGCAGTGGGGGGAGGGGAAAGCACCAGGGAGCCCACATGAAGAAAACAAATCCCCATAATATCTGGCTTTGAAAACCAGGAGAGCTGCTAAATTCTGTGAGTTTGTATAACCAGCATGACTTGGAACCTGAAGCTTTAAAATCAGATGACAAATGATAGCTGGGTCTATGCCCTTAAAGAGACAGTAGCCCTGGAGAGGCAACATGGAAGAAAGAGTTGTGCAACACCTGGGATAGATGGGAGGGAGCTGTGTTTATACTGATTTTGGAGCCAGTTAGGGAACTTCTTAGGGAACAAAGGAGCTGGCAGGAGCCATTTTCCTCTTCACCCTCCAGTATAAACACAGAGCCACCTGCGGGAGGCAGAAATGCACAGACACTTGCTACCTAACTTGCTAGCAGTGCTCCCTGCCGAGTTCTCCTGAGCACTCACCCCCTCCAAGCCTGCTGCCCTTGGCATGGCATTCAGTGCAAATTTTGCTAATGTGGCATGTGCCCCACCCAGCCACCCTCATCATGTGCTGCCTCCATAGGCACCATGCTTCTGGGATTAAGCCTAGGACTAGTGGCTCAGTATGAATTTTGTTAACACCACTGCCCAGCCCCTGAGCCCTCCTAGGGTCATGCTTCCTCAAAGCCAGCTTGCCTGGGTCTCATTAACATCACAGAGAGCAAGCACAGCCAATGCCAACATCTGGACTGAAAGGAAGCGCAACTGGGAAACAGTAGCAGGACTTAAGCAACATGCATAGGAGATTCCCCTGAAGGGCCAGGTTCTGGCAAACAGGGGACAATGCATTCCAGAGCACTATAGGAACTCTTCTTTATAAAGCCACTACTTTCAGGCACAGAATATGTAGCTGAATTCCTAATATAAAGAAACAGACACAGAAGAGAGGCAGACAAAATGAGGAGACAAGAAATGTTAAGGGGGGACTCAGTAGAAAACAAAACCCATAAGTAAGAGTAAGAAAAATACGAAGCACAAAAGCAAAAAATATAATTAAGTATACTGTAAAAATCAATCAAGAGAAGCACAAAATAAAAGGATGCAAAATAGGATATCAAATATTTGAAATATGGGGGGAGGGAAATAAAGAATGAGTTCAAAATTAAGTGACCATCAGCTTAATATAGACTGCTAAATGCAGAAGATGCTAATATATAAACCAAATTGTAACCACGAATCAAAAAACAGTAATAGATATGAGTAAAGAATCCAAGTATATCAATAAAGAAAACCAGCAAACCATGAAAGAGACCAAGAGAGGAAAGGATCAGAGAAAATCTAAACAACCACAAAACAAATAACAAAATGACAATAAATACATATCTATCAATAATTACTTTGAATATAAATGGACTAAATGCTCCAATCAAAAGATATGGAGTATGAGAGTGGGTTAAAAACAAAACAAAACAAAGAAAAAAAACACAAGTAAGACCCATCTATATGCTGCCTATAAGAGACTCATTTCATACCTAAAGACATCTACAGATTGAAAGTGAGTGGATGGAGAAACCTCTATCGTGTAAATGGATATCAAAAAGAAAGCCAGAATAGCAATACTTACACTGGACAAAATAGACTTTTAAAACAAAAACTGTAACAAGAGACAACGAAGGACATTATATCATAGTAAAGGGGAAAATCTAACAAGAAGATCTAACAATTATAAATATTTATGCACCCAACATGGGAGCACCCAAATACATAAAGCAGTTAATTACAACCTAAAGGAAGTAATTAATAGTAATACAATAATATAGGGGACTTTAACTACACTGATGGACAAATCATCCAGACAGAAAATCAACAAGGAAACAGTGACTTTGAATAATACACTGGACCAGATGGATCTAACAGAAATATTCAGAACATTCCACCCTAAAACAATAGAGCACACATTCCTTTCAAGTGCAAAAGGAACATTCTCAAGAATAGATCACATATTAGACCACAAAACAAGCCTCAAAAAATTTAAAAAATTGAAGTCATACCATATGTCTCTTCTGACCACGACATTCTGAAACTAGGAATCAACCACAAGAAAAAATTTGGAAAGACCACAAATACATAGAGGTTAAATAACATGCTACTAAACAATGAATGGATCAACTAAGAAATCAAAGAAGAAATTAAAAAGCACAAGTAAACAAATGAAAATGAAAACACAGTGGTCCCAAACATTGAGACACCACAAAAGTGGTTCTAGGAGGAAGTTTATAGCAATACAGATCTACCTTAAGAAGAAAAATAAATTAACCTACACTTACACAAAAAGAGCTAGAAAAAGACCAAACAAAACCCAAAACCAGAAGAAGGAAGAAAATAATAAAGATCAGAGCAAAAATAGAGGACACAGAAACTAAAAAACAATAGAACAGATCAATGAAACTAGGTGCTGGTTCTTTGAAAAAAAAAAAAAAAAAACCCTAGCCAAACCCAACCAAAAAAAAAAAAAAAAAAAAAAAGAGAGAGAGAGATTGAGAGAAAGGACTCCAACAAAATCACCAGTGAAAGAGAAATTTCAACCAACACCACAGAAATACAATTAGAATGTTATGAAAAACTATATGCCAATAAATTAGACAACCTAGAAGAAATGGGTAAGTTCCTAGAAACATATAGCCTACAAAAACTGAAGCAGGAAGAAATAGAAAAATTTAACAGACTAATTACCAGGAAGGAGATTGAATCAGTAATTGAAAAACTCCCATCAGAAGCATCTGGTTGGCTCAGTTGGTAAAACATGGGATATTTGATCTTAGGGTTGTGAGTTTCATCTCTACATTGGATGTAGAGATTACTTAAAAATAAAATATTAAAAGAAACAAACAAAAAAACCTCCAAACAATAGTCCATGAGCAGATGGTTTCACAGACGAATTCTACCAAACATTTAAAGAGTTAATACCTATTCTATTCAAACTATTCCAAAAAATAGAAATGGAAGGAAAACTTCCAAATTCATTCTATGAGGGTACTATCATCCTGATATTGAAGCCAGATAAAGACACTTAAAAAACAAACAAGAAAACTACAGGCCAGGCAGTCTCTGATGAACGTAGATGAAAAAATTCTCAACAGAATACTAGCAAACCAAATTCAACATACATTACAAAAATCATTCGCCATAAATACATGGGATTTATTCCCAGGATGCATGGGTGGTTCAATATTTGAAAATCAATCAATGTAATAAGTCACATCATGAAAGGATAAAAACGAATCATTTCAATAGATGCAGAAAAAGCATTTGGCAATGTAGGACATCCATTCATGATAAAAACCCTCAACAAAGTAAGTCTAGAGGGAACAAACCTTAACATAATAAAGGCCATATATGAAAAACCCACAGCTAACATCATCCTCAATGGGGAAAAACTGAGAGCTTTCCCTTTGTAGTCAGGAACTGTAAGACAAGGATGTCCACTCACCACTTTTATTGAACATAGTACTGGAAGTCTTAGCCACAGAAATTAGACGACAAAAAAATAAAAGGCATCCAAATAGGCAAGGGAGTAGTGAACTTTCACTCTTTGGTGATGACATGATACTATATGTAGAAAACCCAAAAGACTCCACACACACACACACACACAAAACAACAACAACAACAACAACAACAACAAAAACTAGAACTGATAAATGAATTCAGTAAAGTTGCAGGATACAAAAATCAATGTGCAGAAATCTCTTGCTTTTCTATACACTAATAATGAAGAAGCAGAAAGAGAAATTAAGAAAAAATTCAATTTACAAGTGTACCAAAAGTAATAAGATACCTAGGAATAAAACTAACCAAAGAGATTAAAGACCTGCACTCTGAAAATAATAAAACATTGATGAAAGAAATTGAAGATGACACAAAGAAATGGAAAGATATTCCATGCTTATAGATTGGAAGGACAAATATTGTTAAAATGTCTATATTACCGAAAGCAATCTACACATTTAATGTAATCCCTATTTTTTCACAGAACTAGAAAAAAAAATCCTAAAATTTATATGAAAACACACAAAAAAACCCAAGTAGCCAAAGCAATTTTGAAAAAGAAGGCGAAGTTGTAGGTATCACAATTCCAGATATTGTATTCTGGATATTCAAGATATATTATAAGGCTGTAGTAATCAAATCATTATGGAAATGGCACAGAAATAGACACATAGATTAATATAACAGAATAGAAAACCCTGAAATAAACCCACAATTATATGGTCAATCAATCTTTGACAAAGCAGGAAGAATTTTCTTTTTTTTTTTTTTTTTTTTTTTTTTAAGATTTTATTTATTTATTTGAGAGAGAGAATGAGACAGAGAGACCACAAGAGGCGGGAGAGGGAGAAGCAGACTCCCCACTGAGCAGGGAGCCCGATGCGGGACTCGATCCAGGGACTCCAGGATCATGACCTGAGCCGAAGGCAGTCGCTTAACCAACTGAGCCACCCAGGCGCCCCAGGAAGAATTTTCAATGGGAAAAAGCCTCCTCAACAATGGTGTTGGGAAAACTGGCCAGCTATATGCAAAGAATGAAATTGGACCACTTTCTTACATGATACACAAAAATAAACTCCAAATGGATTAAAGACCTAAATGTGAGACCTGAAATCATAAAAATCCTAGAAAGGAGCATAGGCAGTAATATCTCTGACATTGACTATAGCAACATTTTTTCTAGATATGTCTTCTGAAGCAAGGGGAATAAAAGCAAAAATAAACTTTTGGGACCACGTCAAAATAAAAAGCTTCTGAACACCAAAGGAAACAACCAACAAAACTAAAAGGCAACCTACTGAATAAAAGAAGATATTTGCAAGTGACATATCCAATAAAGGCTTAGTATCCAAAATATACAAAAAGCTTATACAATTCAGCACTCAAAAAACAAGTAATCCATTTAAAACATGGGCAGAAGACAGACATTTCTCCAAAGGAGACATACAGATGGCCAACAGACTCATGAAAAGATGCTCAACATCACTCATCAGTGAAATGCAAATCAAAACCATAATGAGATATTACTTTACACCTGCCTAGAATGGCTAAAATCAAAAACACAAGAAACAAGTGTTGGTGAGGATGTGGAATAAAAGGAACCCTCTTTCACTATTGGTGGCCATGCAAACTGGTACAGCCACTGTGGAAAACAGTATGAGGATTCCTCAAAAATTTAAAAATAGAGGTACTGTACAATCTAGTAAATGTACTACTGGGTATTTACCCAAAACATACAGAAACAGTAATTCAAAGGAAAACTTGCACTCCTAAGTTTATAGCAGCATTATTTATAATAGCCAAATTATGGAAGCAGCCCAAGTGTCCAACCATAGATGAATGGATAAAGAAGTGGTATATATAAAAAATATATATTTATACAATGGAATATTATTCAGTGATAAAAAAGAATGGAATCTTGTCATTTGCAATGACATGGATGGAGCTAGAGAGTATGATGCTAAGCAAAATAAGTCAGAGAAAAACAAATACCATATTATTTCACTTATGGGTAGAATTTAAGAAGCAACAAATGAGCAAAGGAAAGAAAAAGACAAACCAGGAAACAGATTCTTAATTATATTATAGAAGAAACTGATGGTTACTGGAGGGGAGATGGGTGGGTGGGGTGGATTAAATAGGTAATGGAGATTAAGGAGGTCACTTGCGATGATGAGAACTGGGTGCTGTACAGAAATGTTGAATCACTACATACACCTGAAATTAATATAACACTATGTTAACTATACTGGGATTAAAATAAAATAAAATAAAACAAAATAGAAGGCAGGCATGAAATAATTTTTTTTTTAAAGATTTATTTATTTATTTGAGAGAGCGAGAATGAGAGAGAGAGAGAGTACATGAGAGGGTGGAGGGTTAGAGGGAGAAGCAGGCTCCTCGCCAAGCAGGGAGCTCGATGCGGGACTCGATCCCGGGACTCCAGGATCATGACCTGAGCCGAAGGCAGTCGTTTAACCAACTGAGCCACCCAGGCGCCCCGGCATGAAATAAATTTTAAAGAAATGAAAGAGGGTGCCTGGGTGGCTCAGTTGGTTAAGAGACTGCCTTTGGCTCAGGTCATGGTCCTGGAGTCCCAGGATCCAGTCCCGCATCAGGCTCCCTGCTCAGCAGGGAGTCTGCTTCTCCCTCTGACCCTCCCCCCTCTCATGTGCTCTCTCTCTCTCATTCTCTCTCTCAAATAAATAAAATCTTTAAAAAAAAATAAAAAGAAATAAAGAAATAAAGAAATCCAAGAGAGAAATTTAGCCCCAAGATCACAAAACAAAGCTGAGGAGTGTGATGACAGTAACATTAAACATTGCCATGACAATATGTTATTAATATTAAATTAGATAAAGAGTAAATCAACTTGAAAAAATTCAGCAAATGTATATACACATTTCATGTAAGTAAATTTTATATCAAAAGAAAAAAAAAACTAAAGACTTAACTCTAGTGATGTGTGTGAAGTTTTGAGGAGAACTGAATTTATGTCTGTGATTTTGAATTTATAAAAAATTTAAATGGGCTGATACATGGATAAAAAGATAACTAAATTGATAGATATGTGATAAAACCAGTAAATTCAACTATTAAAGTTATAACCTAGGTATTGCATATGAGTGTTCATGACAAAGTTCTTTCAAATTTGCTGTATGTTTGAATATTTCCATAATAATACTTTGGAAAAATTAAACACACATCTACACTGACACAGTGATTCTATTTCCTAAGAGAAATTAAAACATGTGTTCACAAGGGGTGTTGTACAAGAATATTTATAGCAGTTTTATTCATAATAATATTCAAGAACTGACAAAAGCCCAGGTACCCATCAACAGCTAAATGCATAAACAAATTGTGTTTTTACACAATGGAATACCACAATGGAAACAATCAAACTGCTCATATATGTAGCAACATGGAGGAATCTCAACATTATGTTGGCTGGAAAAAAAAAAAACTAGCATAAATTAGTATATATTGAATGATTTCATTTATATAATGCTTTAGAACTGTCAAAACTAACTCTTAGTGACATAAATCAGTGCAGTAGTTGTCTGAGGGGTGGGGGATCTTTGCCTGGTGACGGAATCACTCTATATATTGAATGGAAGCTTGGGTCACATGGGTGTAGAGATTTATCAAAATTGATTTTACTGTATACTGAAGGTCTATGCATGTAGCCATATGTAAATTGTACCTAGATAAAAAATGAAAAGAAGGAATGGGTGTGTGTATGTTTGTATAACTTGGAATTTAGAAGGTATATACATTAATATGAAGACTCTGACATACATATAAAGAACAGTTTAGGACCATATTTCTCAAACTATAAGGTCCATATCAGTCACCTGGTGGTCTAATTCATATTTCTGGGATGGGGTCCTTTGCATTTTTATCAAATTCCCATGTCATGCTAATAATACCACTGATCCACAGATTTTATTTTGAATATAGTGAGGGTTGGGAATGGGGATATTTAACTCAAATAAAAGACTTAATAAGGCAAAATTCTTGTCTTCAGATATTTAAAACTATCTTTCATAAAAGAGGGCTGTATTTTTTTCTCTCTTACATACATAGAATAGGATCAATGATAAACAATTTATGAGGAGGTGAATATGTAATCAATGTAAATATATAATTTCAAACAATTAGATATTCTTAACAATGCAACTTATTGTCTAAAAATAGGAGGCTATTCATGACTAGAATTGATCAAGCAATTCTTTTTTTTTTTTTTTTTTTTTTAAATTTTTTTTTTTTTTTTTGAGAGAGAGAGAGAGAGAGAGCATGAGAGAGGGGAGGTCAGAGGGAGAAGCAGACTCCCTGCCGAGCAGGGAGCCCGATGCGGGACTCGATCCTGGGACTCCAGGATCATGACCTGAGCCGAAGGCAGTCGCCCAACCAACTGAGCCACCCAGGTGCCCTGATCAAGCAATTCTTATCAGCTCTTCAGAATATAGCAGAGAAGTGTTTGTACATGGTTGCGTGTATGTTAAAATTTGCAGCAAGACTGCATTAAATTGCATCTAAATTTCTATCATATCTATCATTCTGCAATGGTGAAGAAGATACAACTATTGCTAAACAAATGCTATAGCAAACCTGTAAGTTGTAAGTGTTTTGAATCTGAGATAAGAGCATAAAAGTGATGAATTGGGTTTGTTTAGTCAAGTAGTGAGACTCTTTATGAAGTTCCATGTTATATTTATATTTAATACTTAATTTAACCACCAAAAATGCCTGCTTGAAATAATGTTGTCTGTCTTCATTAAATATTTGGATGTCATACAACAATAAAATTATCTTTAAAAAAAGAAAGCTAATCTTGTCATTATAATTTTGATTCTAGTTGGTCATTACTTCTATTCTTTGAATTTATGCAGAATGTAAAATTGCATTAATATAATGACACATTCACATACTGTGCTCTAGATGCTAGCAGGAAAACTTATTTTCTTTCCTTTCCTGGAAAAAGACAAATTGTGCTACAACCAAAATAGCCTCATTTTGTTCCCCTTGTCATGCTGGAAGTAGGAAGATGTCATTCAAAAGAGTTAAGTATTCAGAAGATGTGCAAAATCACACAATTGGAACATTAGGACATATCATTAAACTACCCAAGTTACTTAACTGTCATCAATTGGTTTTATCCATAGATTTCCAAATTTCAACTTTATGTAACTGTCCATACTAACTATTCATTTTCAAATCTTACCAAACACAAGTGGAAACAATATCATATTTTGCAGAGATTAATTTTGAAACTCTCAAATATATGATGATAAAATAGTTTCATGTATATGATCTTAAACTGTCATGAGTGAAGAAATCTGTAATGTTTATTGAACACATTTAACTTAAATACATACCTTCCAATAATAAATATGATAGAATATAAAAATTACATGAAGAAGTGAAAGAATGATCTAATTAATACATTCAAAAAATGGATTGTTCTTTTCAAATCAATTCCTTAATATTCACAAAGCAGTATAATGAGTAGTCTTGATCAGAATTCCAAATAAAGAGAGTAAGATGATTCTTTTGTTGTTGTTGTTTAAAAACCCCTTGAGATTTTTCTTCTTTTGTTATAATAATATTTGGTCATCACTTATTTATGGTTTTATAATTGATACTTTTTGTTTGCCTGCTTTCCTAAGGACATTCAAGATTGTCCTGATCTAGGCCACAGATGATGCAAGTCATTTCAGTTCAGAAAGTTGGAGCCAAAAAAGGGAACTGAATTTTGGGAGCTACACTAAATAATATTTTTGATTCAACTTGATTTTCATCCTGACTGCTTATGTCTTAACAAAGAAACTAATGGAGTTTACATTTCAATGTCTATAAAATTATAAATAAAAGCAATGTGAGCAATAGATATCAAACGATACAAATTGTATGCCTTCACAAAGGAAAAAAAAATGTATGGTTCCCTTGGGATTTCTTCCACAGTCAAACGTGAAAACTCATAATCAAAATTGTTAAAGGTCTTGTCATGCTTCCTTCTATATACATTATAAAAACAAAACCAAACAAAAACAATACCACAAAATCCTTAGCCTATGTCATCTATATTTCATATGTTTCAGAGAAGTTATTAAGGAAAAATCAGACTAGTGTCTCAGTATTTTTTTAAGTTAAAGAAAAGGTGCTAAACTCAGTTATGTTCACATAGAAGGAACATTTTGGAATCACTAAGGTATTTATTCAAATATATGGCTAGACAAAAAGGAAGATACACTAAAATGTGCCTATGATGTAAAAATACATGTGTGTTGACATGTTGTAAATCCTTGAAAGGAAAAAAGTGAAAAGAACAAATTCGGTTATTTGATAAAGCTAATGCTGTTAAAAATAGTTCCATTTACAAAGAGTATAACTAAAATTAATTTGATAATGACTATTCAGGTATAGAGTTTTATTAGTAGCCTAAGAATAGACTACATGTTTTAAATTACCTAGGAGAAAACCACTTTAGTTAAGCCTGTATTACAATTAACTTATTAAAAATTATATATAGCTTCAAATAAAATTCCTCAACATATCAAACACCTGTCTTTGACAATAGTGTTTTATTGTTGTATTTGTGCACCAAAAATTTGAGTGATTTTTTAATGGCATTTGAAAAATGTGTATTCTTTCATAGGACATCACTTATTAAGAGTAGAGTATAAAATTATATATATATATATATATATATATATATATATATATATATATAAAGAGTAGAGTATAATAGTGAAGAAAACTCATGATTATTTGTCAGGCAATATATATTCTGAATAAGACATGGTCATTACTGGTAAATTTAGGCAAAAATGACAAAAATCTAACAAACCAGTTAAGGAAATATAAAAGGAGTCAGTTTGAAGGATGCTGGGAAAATTCAAAGAATTGAAGGGCAAACCAAACATTGGTAGAAGTCTGAAACCAAGACAATCTTCAGGATTTCAGGAACTAGGGCTGAGTAGGTAGTCATCATTAGCATCTCTTTTTACGTATAATAATCTCTTCTCTATCAATATTCTTTATTCCCCCCAGAATGCCTTTCTCCTTAACACTAAAATCGTGGTTATCATAATCTATGTTTAGCAAATCCAGTTCAGAAATATTAGAGGAGGTCTCTGCTTGGCATGAATTGAGCTACATGCTGAAAACTGCACTTGCTGGTGAAATAAAAATTGGGACAGAAGTCCACCTTTCAATATATTGATAGCCAGAGAAGAGGGGCATGCAAGTATAGTTGCCATTTAGACAACATATGGTAGCAGGTTATAGGGAAGCAGGAAGATGACCAGGAAGAAATAAAAATGGTGTTCTCAGGAGGCACCTGAGTGGCTCAGCTGGTTAAGCAGCTGACTCTTGATTTCAGCTCAGGTCATGTCTCAGGGTCCTGGGATAGAGCTCCACAAGACTCCACGCTCAGCAGGGAGTCTATTTCTCCCTCTGTCCCTCCCCCTTATCATGGGCATGCTCTTTCTCTCTCTGTCAAAAAAATAAATAAAATCTTTAAAAAATGGTATTCTCAGAAAATAAGAAGGGATTTTGAAAGACAAAATCACAATTTAAACAATGCATGTTCAAGAAAATGAAATAAGTGCTAAAACTGACTTTTGTACTCAAGAAGAAAACTTCAAATACTATACATAGGAAATACCAAGAGGAAAAATAAACTGCAGATAAGTAGCACATTTTGATAGAGATTATAAATACCTCAAGAATTTAGAAAAGTAGAAAACACAGCTTGTCTATAGCTAATGGATTATACTTTACCAGGAGGGTGGTATTCAAAATGAATCTTAAAAATGAATGTGACAGTTTATGTTAGAAAGTGAGCTCTGCTGAATAGAATTCATATAAAGCCTACATCCTGAGTATAATATTTATTTATTGGGCTATTTAATTCAAATCTATGTGCCCCCTTAACTTCATCATCACCACCTTCCTAGGAAGTTATGTAACATTTGTTTATTATTATGATTTTTTTAAAGATTTTATTTATTTGACAGAGAGAGACACAGCGAGAGAGGGAACACAAGCAGGGGGAGTGGGAGAGGGAGAAGCAGGCTTCCTGTGGAGCCAAGAGCCCGATGCGGAGCTTGATCCCAGGACCCTGGATCATGACCTGAGCCGAAGGCAGAAACTTAACAACTGAGCCACCCAGGTGACCCTATTTTTATGATTTTTAATTAAGAATTTGTGTTTGTATGTGTGAAACTTAAGTAATAAGAGTCAAAAATAAATGGGAAAAACAAATAGAAATGAAGACAACAGTATAGTGAATTATTAACAAAAAATAATAATTCAATGTCATCTGTAAATGAAGTAACACAGAATATATACATTGATTCAGTCTTCATTGACACTTGTACCCTTTAATTGTATTCTAATTGATACCCTTTAATCATATTTTCAGACATTTTCATCTTTCAACAAGATTTTAAGAAAGAAGTTTTATGCACATAGTAAAAAATAAGTCAATACATCTTACCAAAATCAAAATTAGGAAATTAGGAAAGCAATACAATACCCAAAATTTATGAATTAAAGAAACAGCATTTTAAAGTTAGTAGTATTGGCTTTTACTAATGGTGTTTGGTGATGTTTTTTAGCACTTGGGCTTAGCTGACATTGAAGTCACTTCTATTTAATCTCTAAGTCAGGTAAACAATATCTGAGGCATCAACCTAGTGTTCAGGCCACATGCTATTCAACCCTATTGAATTTTTAAAACCTCTTGAAAATTAAATCGGTAGATGTAGGCCAAGTTTGAATATAACACTAGCAGAAGAGTGTTATATTCTTTCTTACTTAGAGAGTAAGAAAGAAATCTTTGCATATAGATTATACCGTAATTAATATTAAAATATTTGGAAATACAGTGGTTATTTGGATAACAAATTATTTATAACTATAGCCACAATATCAACTTCCTTAAAAAATACAATGCAGAAAGGATTTCTAAAACATTATCTATGTAAAAGGCACAATGACATTTTTATCTCAGTAGAAATAAAGTCACAAATTCTATATTGATGCAGTCTTTTTTTTTTTTTAAAGATTTTATTTATTTATTCATGAGAGACAGAGAGAGACAGAGGCAGAGGGAGAAGCAGGCTCCCCGCGGAGCAGGGAGCCCGACGCGGGACTCGATCCTGGGACTCCAGGATCATGACCTGAGCCGAAGGCAGTCGCTTAACCAACTGAGCCACCCAGGCGCCCTATATTGATGCAGTCTTAATCATTGAGGTTTTACTTAATTTACTTGACCCTAGGATTCATATTTGGGATATGATTTCTGCTCATGTATTTTTCCTTTCTGAGTGAATCAGTCATATAATATAAAAATAACCTAAAACTGTGTCTAGATTAAAAAAAAATCTTATTATATAAACTTTTGTTTGTTTGCTTCATAACCACGGGATACAAATAATACATTTTATACCAAGTAATCTCATTGTCACTTTATTTTCCAATTACCACGATTATATTACTGAAACACACACAGCATTTTCTCAATTTTTAAATTTATCTTCCAGAAATTATACCATAAGATGGGCATATCTGACCTTAGTAGTATGAAAGTGACAATAGAAAGTTTTCAGAAAGTTTAAAATGCCTGTATGCTACCTAAATAAACAATGAGCTTGATTGTGTTAAAATGCTTTTAACTAATTATTAGTTTTACCATTTTGAATAGATTAATAGCAGTGCATTTTGTAATTAAATTCGCTAAAATTACAAAGCTTTATTTAACTTACAGTGTCTGAAACTATACTGAAAATACACTAAAACACTAGATTAACTTGGTCTGTCATCGGATACAGGTCACTGGCAGACAGAAAATCAAACTGAACTAAAAGCTATTATTCACACTTAATAACATATTTACTTGATTATAAGGTGTGTATGTGAGGAGTATACATATTTCATGGTAATTGTCACAAGTAGTTGAAAATATCAAAGTCTTGGAGTTACTTATCATTTTGTAAAATTAATATATGAACATCTATTTTATACAAAATACAATGAAATTAGTGATAAATGATATTAAGAAAAGTAACAGGATGAGCCTTCATAACTTCAAAGAAATGAAATAACTGAGCATGAAAGACAGAGGGGAGACTTTAGAAGAATCAAGCAGGGGACAGGTCAATTTTTTAAAAAAATTTTGATGCAAAAAGGAAAATGGTATTAATATAACACTTAATATGGGATAATGGGTAAAATTAGAGACATCTATATATGACAGAGTGAAAGAAATCTATAATTATGCTTAATTAAATAAATCAGTAAATAAAAAAATTAAAAAAAAACACATATCAGAAGATTCTAATACTTTCTTTCCTCCTGGATCATTATTTCTGGGGGAGGCATGCTGACATAATGTAAGCAAACCTTAAAGAGAGTCCCATGTGGTAAGGAACTGGAGTCGCTATCCAACAGCTTTTGATGAACGAGGTCTGCCAACAACCATGTGAATGAAATTGAATGTGGGTCTTTTAGCCCCAGAGAAACCTTGAGGTAACTGAAGATCTGGCTGACAGCTTGATGGTAAGCTCATGAAGAACCTGAGCCAAACTGCAACTAAACCACCCATGGATTCCTGACCCGCAGAAAAAATGAGATGATAAATATTGCTTCAAGCAGCTATGTTTTGAGATAATTTGTTACATAGCAATTGATAACTCATATATTACCCTAATGTCCATCAATGGGAGAATATATAGATCTTTTCTATTTATACAATGATATATTACCCAGCAAAAAAAAAAAAAAAAAAAAAAGCACTGCTACAGAAAATAATATGGGTGCTTCCCACAAGTCCAGTTATGAACAAAGGAAGCCAAGTCAAAAATAACACATATTGTAGGATTCTTTTCTTTCTTTTTTTTTTAAGATTTTATTTATTTATTTGACAGAGAGAGATAGCGAGAGCAGGAACACAAGCAGGGGGAGTGGGAGAGGGAGAAACAGGCCAAGCAGGGAGCCCGATGCGGGTCTCAATCCCAGGACTCTGGGATCATGACCTGAGCCGAAGGCAGACGCCCAATGACTGAGCCACCCAGGAGCCCTGTTGGATTATTTTCATATCATGTTTAAATATATTAGATAAAACCAATATGTATAGGCAGAAGTCAAAATAATTGTGACCTTGGGGAGTATAGGACGTAAAGGGGCAGAAAGAACCCTTTAGGATCCTTTATAAATTAGGATCCTAAATCCACATTTAGGGATCTGTAAATGTGTTATACCTTAATATTTGAGTTATTTATATCATATACATAAGTAAAAATTAAGCAAGATTTATACATAAGATTTAAATACTTTAGTATATGTACATTCTACTTCAATAAAAATAAATTTTAAAAAGAACACAGGAGGTAAGGTGTGTTTTGAAAATACTATATTTTCAAGACTTCCCTATGTTGATTTGAAGTACAACTTATCTAATCTGTAGTGGAATATATGGATATAGGGATGTTAAGGCTCTGAAATTATAGGAGATAGTTTTATAATGGTTAGTTTTAGGTGTCAACTTGACTGGGCTAAGGGATGGTAGCTGGTTAAGACATATTTCTACTCTATCTTTGAGGGTGTTTCTGGGAGAGATTAGCATTTGAATTGGTAGACTGAGTAAAGATCTCCCTCACCAATGAGGGTGGGAATCATTCAATCCATTGAGGGCTTGAATAAAACAAAGGTGGTGGAAGGGTGAATTTATGGCTGCTTGAGCTTGGTCATTTATCATCTCCTGCCTTCATACATCAGTACTTTTTGTTCTCAGGCTTTCTCTCAGGCTTGGATTAGGACTTATACATTGGCTCTCCTGGTTTTCAGGCCTTTGGGTCTGAACTGGAACTAAACCACAGACTACCTTGTATTTCCAGCTTGTAGGTGGCATGTTGGGGGACTTCTCTGATTATAATTGTGTGAACCAATCCTTCACAATAAATATCTTTCTATATATTTATATAAATCATATTGATTCTGTTTCTCTAGACAAACTTAATATAAGCTTTTAGAGTCATAAATATATAGATGTACTTAGAACCATCGCAGTAAATTTGATTGCTCATGTAGAACATAGAGAGTGAATCATGGAATAGAGCATAGATCAAAGAACTCTGAGGAAAAGCAACATAAAAAGGCCAGGAAAGAGAAAATAAGTTTCCATAGAGGCCAAGAAGCAACAAAGTAGAATCAAGAGAATACCAGGTCATATAAACAAAAGTCTCTTGGCTGTTTTTTCAGTAAGAAGGGAGAGGTAATCATATATTGCAGGATGGTGGGTTAAGTAGGGATTGAATACCATGTATTTAAATTATTGGAAAAGAGATTATTTCTAACCATGAAGAAAGTAGTTTCTTGAAGGATGGACTAAAGTCATCTCCATAAGATCTTGTGCAGAATGGATTTTCAATTCATGATATAAAATAGAGACAAATTTAAGTAAGTTTCTGGTTGTCATAAAATCTTTTTTCTAATTATATATTACAGTCCATCTGAACACACAAGAACCTAAGTCATACTTAGATCAGCAAAATAAAGTTGAATTCAGGCAAACAACCTGTTATTATCAAATTGATGCCAAATACCACTTTAGATTTAATGTAATACTTTTCAACTAGTTATATTGGTATCATATGGCTATAGTTACGAAGTTTTTTTTTTTAAGATTTTATTTATTTATTTGACAGAGAGAGAGAACAAGTAGGCAGAGAGGCAGGCAGAGGGAGAGGGAGAAGCAGGCTCCCCGCTGAGCAGGGAGCCCGATGCGGGGCTCCATCCCAGGACCCTGGGATCATGACCTGAGCCGAAGGCAGGGGCTTAACTGACTGAGCCACCCAGGTGCCCCTAGTTATGAAGTTTCTATCGCAGGAGTTTAGTTCTATCTCCACTCCATGAGAACTTGTCTTCCATATTTCCAGGCAAAGGATGGGAAATCCAGTTAAATTGTATTTGCTATTCTTCATGCATTTCTCATATCTATTATAAAATAATATGCTTCTCTCATTCAAAAGAAAGGGAAAGACTATTATTTTGGAAAAACATTCCTCATGTCATCACTTTAGAGCATTGCTTCTATAGGTGTGAAGTTAGATTCATCATTTCTCAGAAAACATTGATCCTTTTATAGGTTCAAATAACTCAGAAAGCTTTTTCACCTCAAATACTGGCTCAGACGATGTTAGCCACCTGAGGAACAAATAAGATTTATATAGGGAATGGAGAGACAGAGGACATATGCTGTTATGGGTCACAACCAGTTGGAAAAGAATCTCTAAGAAAAAGTGTGTTATCTTAGAAATTCTCTAGCTTAGTATCCAGTTACAAAATTAGGGTTATGGGCTTGAGTGTAGCTGTGAAGACTCTTCTTCTAGTTAACTTATAATAAGGTCTGAGAGACAGACTGGCTAGTACTCTAGACCTTCTTCAGGTACAATTCAAAATTAAATTTGAGAGAAAAGTTTGATTACTAAATCCAATAAAAAACTACTTGAATCTGGTTACAGATTGGACTATCTCTCCTCCCCCGTAAAAAAATTAATCTACTTAATATTGTTGATGCCTGAATATTATATTTACTTAATTTTGCCTTACTTAAGGTTTAGTTATTGTGTTTATTCATAATTTCCATTATTTACAAAAGAAAAGCATCCAAAATAATAAAAATAAAGTTTTGAAGTTTTAATAATATATGCTAAGGATAAACAGATTATTTTGCTTACTGGTCATGTTTTTATACCTTTGTTTCTATAGATCAGTAACTTTTTTTAAAAGATTTTATTTATTAATTTGACAGAAAGAGAGGGCACAAGCAGGGCGAGTGGCAGGGGGAGAAGGAGAAGCAGGCTCCTACTAAGCAAGGAGCCTGACATGGGGCTTGATCCCAGGACGCTGGGATCATGAACCAAGCCAAAGGCAGATGCTTAGCCAACTGAGCCACTCAGGCGCCCCTAGATCAGTAACTTTTAATATTGAATATTTGTCAATATATTTTTCTTGTTTAAGATCATGTTTAACATCATAATCTTAAGCAGACAATTATATCAAGAAAATAAATGTTAGATATGTGAAGAAAATATAGACCGCTTATCTAAGATTATATTTTGTTATAGTGGGAGAGAGATATTAATCAACTGACAGAAGGCAATCTGAAATGGAATATGTAAGAAGTATTTTGAAGATCCACCAAAGATTTTTCATCAATTTAGGATATCAGGGAAAGCTTCCATGAAAAAACATGTTTGTACTGAGGTATGATTAATTAAATGACTTTCTAGGTGAAGAGGAAAGGAATGCAGACAGAATCTAAAGATACTTATGTGGCAAATTCCACAAAATTGAGTGAATGGATATGTGGATGTGACAGACAGGTATAGGATATGCATGACCTGGAATTTTATTATGTTACTAGAAAGATGGTAATGCCATTTGTATAACAGGTTATCCTGGAAGAAGTAACCTATTCTGTTAAAGGGCATGACATCCATGAATTTAGTTTTTATTTGTTGGCTTTTATGTGTGTTTCAACATCAAAGATATGCCAAGGACTAATTGGATATATGAGCATATATTTCAGGGAAAGTGTCTGAGATGGATATATAAACTTGAAAATCACCTGCATATAAATAGAAATATAAATAGAAACTGAGGGCTTTAATGTAGATGAGGTCAAACATGGAAGGGATACAGAATATGATGAAAAAGAGACCTCAACATGTATTTGAAAAACTGAAATATTCAGTAATGGAGTAAAGGAGGATCAGCTTACAAATGAGATGCATACTGAGCAGGCAGAGAAAAATGTGGTCCTTCAGAAAAGGGTGGTGTCAATGAAGTCAAAGTAAGTTTTTTTTTTTTTTCTTTTTTGTATGACTCTAAGTGTCCACTTTATTATATTTTTAAAGATTTTTTAAATTAACATATGCATTATTTGTTTCAGGGGTACAGGTCTGTGATTCATCAGTCTTACACAATTCACAGCTCTCATCACAACACATACCCTCCCCACTGTCCATCACCCAGCCACCCCATTCCTCCCACTCCCCTCTACTCCAGCAACCCTCAGTGTGTTTCCTGAGATTGAGTGTGTTATGGTTTGTCACCCCCTCCAGTTTCTTTTTGTTTCATTTTTCCCTCCCTTCCCCTATGATCCTCTGTCTTGTTTCTCAAATTCCTCATATCAGTGAGATCATATGATAATTGTCTTTCTCTGATTGGCTTATTTCGCTTAGCATAATACCCTCTAGTTTCATCCACATCATTGCAAATGGCAAGATTTCAATTTTTTTGATGGCTGCATAATATTCCATTGTATAAATATATACCACATCTTCTTTATCCATTCATCTGTCGATGGACATCTAGGCTCTTTCCATAGTTTGGCTATTGTGGACATTGTTGCCATAAACATTGGGGTGCACATGCCCCTTTGGATCACTACATTTGTATATTTGGGGTAAATACCCAGTAGCATAATTGCTGGGTCGTAGGGTATCTCTATTTTCAACTTTTTGAGGAACCTCCATAATGTTTTCCAGAATGGCTGCACCAGCTTGCATTCCCACCAACAGTGTAGAAGGGTTCCTAAGAAAGAGTGTTTTAAGGAAATGATTGACTGGAGTACTATCAAATGCTTGATGCATGGCTGAAATGTAAAGTAAGCGAAAATTTGAAAAAAAAATCCTTCAGTTTAACAATATGGAGGTTATAGGTGGGCTCCCCAAACACTGCTTTTATGTAATGATTGGGACAGATTGAGGTTAGAGTAGTGTGATAGCCATGAAAATGCATTTGCAGAAGCACATTTGACTGGTAGTTCCAGGTGTTGCCCCTTTGGATGCACCACTGTGTTTATAATGAGGCCATGCTTGCTATGGGGATGCTCCCAGCCAATAATTGAGTACATCAGGATAATAAGAAAAGCCTATTCATGTGAGATGTGGGATTCCTCCAATAAGTAACTTTCGTTCAAGGACTGCTCACTGGTCTGGTCTCATCTTTCTTGGAACTATTCTGCATTCTAACACCCTTCTTATCTAATCCTCCTTCCTTACCTCTGACCTTTCACAGGTGAGAGGTCTGCATCAGAGTCTTAAGACTAATGCAGTTGGCATTGGAATTGGTCTGAGAAAATGGGTGGTAAGATAGGACTGGCTAATCACCCCAGGCGGTGAAATGGGCACAATCCTGAGTGGTAGGTGGACACAGATAGGTCCTGGTGGAAGGTGGTGCCAAGTTGGTAAATATTTCATGGACAGCAATATAGGAAAGCATCCTTATGGAAGGAAAAGTTGCTGCTGGTGTGAGGACTCAGGCATAGAAGTATAAGTGGGCAATAATGCCTACAAAGAGAGCTGGATTGACTACTTATTGCTAAGTTATATTCCTGGCCTGCCAGCCTTGAGAAAATATCTTAGTACTATTTATGCTGGTGTGTTTGTATACATGTGGGAAATGAGAAGAGTTACAACAAAATGCCCTCTGAGAAGCTGACATGGTATTCAGAACAACTGGAAGATGAGCTTTACTAACAATTCTTCTGAGCTCTTCTCTATACTATCAAAAATGTATGTTATTTTCTAAGATAGAAATTTGTTTTAAGAAAACAAGACCCAAGAGCATGGTTAAGAGCAACACTAGACCACTAGTTGATTCTAAAACAAATTATTAACTAAAGATGTACTATATGTTGGCTAATTGAATTAAAATTTGAAAAAAAGAAAAGAAAACAAATTATTGATCTAATTTTAGAATGTTGTATTTAGTAGAAAATAGCTTTCCTATTATTTTGCCTTGGGTTGTGACTGAGATCTCTAGTGTGCAGAGGATGGTATGAAGTGACTAGGGGAAGTATTATATGCCTACACAGCTTGAAATTAAAAATGAGTCACAAGCATCTTTAACCAAAGTGATAGGTACTACCTTATCAGAAATAAATGACATCATCACTGTTCCCAAGGCAGAGGAAAGATAGATCTAGGATAAATATTATCTAGAAGATGTCATTTAATTTCAAAATAGTAACTCTGGATTCAGATGGAATCATATGAGTTTAGCCTTTACAAAAACAAAATTAAATCAAGTGGAACAGAACATTCAAAGAACTTAGGAACATTTGCATGGCACAAGAGAATTAGATTTAGCATTGTTTTTAAGCTGATGGTACAGAGAAGATGTAAGATATTTCCAAATTTATAAGAATACATTTATATTTATACAAAAATATAAAATTTGCTTATCTTATATTTGGAAAAACAAACATGTATTGACAATGTGTGTTACACATTCTTAGCCTTTGATACTCTGTGAAGTGGTAAGTATACAATGGCAAAGAACAGATATATTATTTTAATGAAGATAGTTCAAGAACTGAAATAAAATGGGCAAATTTACTTATGAGAGAAATAAATCTGCCATGAGAAAAAGTATTAAGACAATGTTGACTAAAACATATATAGTATATATGAACATGTATAAAAGATTCAAACTATGCCAAAAATTTAATCATAAAATCTAAATGTGAGTAGGTCCTAATAACATAATCAATAGGCTATCTTATTTCACTATATAAGCAACATGGGCAAAATGATTCAATAATGATTATTATACCAAGTATTTATCCAATTTTTCATTTTAGTGAACTCTATAGATAGTATATAAAGTTATAATGAAGGATTGAGGCCGGAGCATATTCACACTTAAAGGATGCACATTCAATGAGATCTAGTCTCCATATTTTTCTAAGATAGGACATTAAAAAACTTATTTTCTTTAAAATTTTGTTCACATTATAGCTCTAGTTTAATAAATATAAGAAAATTATGCTTTACTCTACTTAAAGGAGAGCTACATTCCAAACCAAAGTACTGTTTTTTATGTTCTTGTGTCCCCTGTTCAAAAAACTTGGTCAACTTCCCCTTTCTCTATATAAATTCCAGTATAAGATTTATGATTCTCCAAAATTTGTCTCTTGTATACATATTTTTTCAGTCATATCTTTCACTGGACATCCCTATGCATTCTATTCCATAGACCTACACTGTCCAAATATATTAGTAACTATCCACATATAGCTATTAAAAATTAAATTTAAATTCATTGAAATTAAATAAGATTAAAATTTCAGTTCCCCAGAAACACTAGCCATGTTTTAACTGTTCAATAGCACATGTGTCTAGAGTCTTCAATATTGCATAATTCAGATATAAAGTGCTTCCAAAAATCACAGAAAATTATATTGGACAGGGCTGTTATAGACCTTCAATCATCATTTATTTATTTATTCAATGATTAACTAATATTTTACTAAACCCTTGCAATGTATCAGGCACTGTCTTTAGTTCCAGAGATATAGTAATAAATACAATGGGTATAGTGCCTACTTTCATCAGGCTTATGTTCTTGAAATTGAGACAGACATAAAATATTAATCAACAAAACTATATGGTAATGTATAAAGTATTAGAGTCTATACTAGAGGAATTAACATAGACTAGTGCAAGAGAGTGGTAATAAGAAATGCTTTCCTGAAGAAATAATGTTCCCTGAAAAATAAGTGTGAGTTATCCAGGTAGAAAAAAGTGAGAGAATACCACTGTGGAGAGTATCAGGTTGGAAGAGAAGTAGACTTTGTGCATTGAAGTTTGCATGTGTGAAAGCTAGAATGCAGGGAATGGGCCACATCAAACAGGCTGAGTGATGGCCAGACCTGACTCAAAGAGGTTTCAATAAAGGCCCACAAATGGGGCGCCTGGGTGGCTCAGTTGGTTAAGCGACTGCCTTCGGCTCAGGTCATGATCCTGGAGTCCCTGGATCAAGTCCCGCATCGGGCTCCCTGCTCAGCAAGGAACCTGCTTCTCCCTCTGACCCTCCCCCCTCTCATGTGCTCTCTCTCGTTCGCTCTGTCTCAAATAAATAAATACTCTTTTTTTTTTAATATTTTATTTATTTATTTGAGACAGAGCGAACGAGAGAGAGAGCACATGAGAGGGGGGAGGGTCAGAGGGAGAAGCAGACCCCCTGCCGAGCAGGGAGCCTGATGCGGGACTCCATCCCGGGACTCCAGGATCATGACCTGAGCCGAAGGCAGTCGCTTAACCAACTGAGCCACCCAGGCGCCCAAATAAATAAATACTCTTAAAAAAAAAAAAAAAAAAAGCCCCACAAATGGTGCGAAACTATTGACTTAATTATTTAACTTTGGAAAGTGAGAAATTCCTTATATTGTAATAACGTGAACTTTGTGTGCTGACACGTAACACCCCCCCCCCACACACACACACACCAGGGGCCCACCTCCCACTCCAGTGAGATGCATGGGAAAAAAAAAATAAATAAGTCTGTGCCTTTGTTCTCTTCTGCGTGATCAGCAACATGTGCCAAATAGATGGCCAGGGCCTTTGCACTTCAGATGTGCCTCTGTGAAAAGTAAGAGGAGCACTGAAGAGACAGATACAATCATTTTAGCGTGTATCCCTGAATATGTGTGTATCTTTATTCTCTGTCTTCGCTGGTTGGGTCATTTGGGCTCAGGAAAAAAGTTATTTTAACAGAGAGAATGTAATATAGAGAATTGATTGAACAAGTATTGCACGAGCTGTCCACTATACCTGCTGCTGTAATCAAATAGGATATTTGAAGTAGAGCCATAAAAGTGCCTGATATGTGTAGCTTGTGAGGCCAGGACTTTCATGGGTGGTACTGCTTTGTCTCCACGTGCACAGGGTAACAGTTATTTAAAACAAACAGGGTTATCATGTTTAAATGAAGTCTCACTTGTCCGACCATCATCATTGCTAAGGGGTGCCAGCCTACAAAATAGTAAACTCATTTTCCAGGTGTTGAAGCTTTATAAATTGGCTTGTAATTTTAGCCAATTTAATAGATTTCTGCTTTGTTTGCTTTTCAATCAAAAAGCAATTCTGGCCTTTACTCACACCAATAGGAACAAGTAGACCTAAGTGGTTTATAATGGATCCGGGAGGATGTAGTTAAAAGTGCCATTTTCTGTGGTAGAGAAAACAGGCACATGTTTGCTGGAGATACAATAAACTTAGTTTCAACAAGTTGAGCCAAGAAACTAACAAGTGTTTTGTAGAAATTCTATGTGAAGATGCTAGAGGGTGGTTTGGATTTACTGATAAGAATGGGGCTCAAGGGAAAATCTGTCCTGAATATACAGGTCAAAAAATAAAGAGTTTTCTCAAGTATAGGACACTGTTTCTCTGGAACCTCAATATTTAGAAGCCAGGACAGGAAAATAGCTCATTCAGGAATGAAGATAACTAGAAATAACTAGAAAGATAAGAAAACACCTGATAAAGTTGTGTCATGGAAATCAAGATGTTTCAAGAATGCAAAATATGAAGAAAATTGTTTTGCACTGTTCATGGGCCAGTATCATATACTGCACTGGTCAAATATGTTGTGAGAAGAATCCACTAAATTAAGGAAGAGACTATTGATACCCTGAGCAGTGGAGGATGAAACAAGATTTCACTGGTTTGAGAGTAAATGTCAAATGAAGAAGTAAAGCCAATGAGATGAGATCATCCTTTCTGCAACTGCTTTGTAAACTACTGCAATAGTCTGAATGTTAATAGAAGAGAAAGAACTTGGCAGTGGGAGGAGGACAAGCGTATGAAGGGAGAGCGTCAGCAATTTGTACAACTTCCTATATTAGGAATATTAATCCTCAACTTACAGTATTTTTTAAAAGGGTACTCTTTTTACCAGAAACTATCTTGGTAATAACAGTAAAATTCAGCCATTAACTCCTGAGTAAGTGGGATTCTTGATAAATTTTTGGAGATTTCTTTTCTCTCACCATGCTGTGTATTAATTGGTTTGTTTTAGAAGATGAAGACTTTGAACTCGAAATGTAGGCAGACATTTAAAAATATTTCTCAGAAATGTCCTTTTCATGTTCTAGTGAAATGCTATTAAGTCAAATTTAGGTATTATGACATACAATGTGTGGTGAGGTTTCTCTGAGCACGGCTTCAAACATCTGAAGAGGGAAGGGCCCTGACTGCCCAGCTGACCCGTGCCCACCTCAAACACACACACATAAGCACACACACACACACACATACACACATACTCTATTTTAGGGAAGATCATAAAAGACTAATTCATGGTTAGTTTCTGTGAACACAATCAGGTCTTCATATGCTCAGGTAAAATTGTTTCTCCCTCTTTTACTAAAATGATTAAAAATAAATGACCTTGACTTCTGGTTTTGGGTTTCACATGTAAAAAGAGCTTGGAAGTTGTAACTTTGTCCTAATAACAAATAAAAAGCTGAACAGACCGAAAAACCAACAATTCTTCTGGGACTTGTAAGAGAGGGGAAAATACAAATCAAACTGCCCCTCTCAAGCTGAAGAGACCAACAGGTAAACAGAAGTCATCAGGACTTACCAGAGCAGGGACTCTCAAGCAGAAATCTTCCAGGGAGAGAGTTCTGGGGTAGGAAAATCAGAACTGTAATTGATGAATTGCTAGAAGCTCAATTCTGACAAGTCTGAGAACTAAAATCTCCAGGGGGACGCCAACCACAGAGGGCTCCTACACTTTTGTGTGGGTTACCTTCAGGAGCTCAACCTGGTGACTAGCAGAGTAAAATCTCCTCAGGCTCCCTAAGTGGGGAGGGAAAAAGGAATAATTTTTTTAAAGATTTATTTATTTGAGAGAGAGAGCATATGAGAGGGGGGAGGGTCAGAGGGAGAAGCAGACTCCCTGCCGAGCAGGGAGCCCGATGCGGGACTCGATCCAGTGATTCCAGGATCATGACCTGAGCCGAAGGCAGTCGCTTAACCAACTGAGCCACCCAGGCGCCCGAAAGGAATCATTTTTAAAGCCTCCTGAGCCCTCTGTTCTTAACAAGACCTGCCCTGGGAAAACTAGTTAAAACTTAACCTGCTAGGGTATTGTCAGATCCTAACTGACCTGGGGGAAGAGAAATACCCAACACCTGCTAGCTGTGGTCATTCTGTCCCACCTAAGAGGGGAGGTAAAACCTGAGAAACACTTGAAATGTATGGTCTGGGAGTATAGTCACTAAAAGACTCAGACCTAATCATAGGACCCGTAGAACACTTCCCCTCCACCTGCACCTCATGGCCGCATTACTAGAGACCTTTTTACAGCAATTCCTTTTACATTATGTCTGGCTGTGACCTCCAACTACAATTTTTCCTGTCTCATTGGAAACATTGAGTACAGTGTTTAATGATTTTGTTGTTGAAATACATAGAAAATAAAATCTGCTGTTTTTCTCATACATTTATTTATTTTTTATTTTGTAAAATGTAAACTGTTTCTTTGGCCCAATCCTGTAAGTAGCGTGCTCACCTACTAGCAGTTTATCAATAGGGAACACATGGGCTTCCCTAATGACATAAAAATTAGTACCTGACAGGGAACTAGGTCTGCAAAGCAGGGTTTTGCAATGGTTTCCTGGCATGTTACCCTAACAAGATGGTAAATGAGGTGTGGGACACAGATAAAGTGGGTGAAAAGCTCATAGTAAAATATGAGCGACAAACAAAAGATCTTTGCTCGTAAGGAATCTTGAAAAGGTTATATAAGGATGGAGGAATTAATGGATGACAAATGTGACAACCTCTGTGGTAAGTAACAAGATATATTACATTAAAATATCCAAATTATGTAAATTGCTTTGACTTTATATCTTTCAGAAACCATAAATCAAAGCTTAATTGAATATAAATGAAAAACATTAAATAATGTCATATTGCTAAAATAATATTTTCAAAGTATAAGACTGTAAGAATTGCTTTTGTTTTCCAATTTCAGATAATTTTAAAGAGTCAATGTAATATATGTGCTTCATTCAATCCAAATCAGAATTCATCAAGTCTATATGATAAATGTGTTGCTCCACATAAAAAAAGGAAAAAACAATAAAAATAAATGAAGCCATTATACATAAGAATTTTAAGTAATTTCTTTTAATTGCTGTGCAAGATCAATTATCTGGGGGCACAGAAGGCTTTTAACCTAATTCTCAAACCTCTCAATGGTCTATACCTTTTTTGATCTATGGACTCTAAAAAAATAACATTATTAAAAAAGATATTTTTCCCTGACAACTTACAAGGTTCTCCAGGAACTTTCACTTGTGGTAGAGCAAAATTTATTTTAGAAATACAATTAAACTAAAAAAATAATTTAAAAAAATATCTTGTATTCACATGTAATGTGAAAGCACATTTATCACATTATTTATCATGTTTTTTTCAAAAATACTTTTTGGTATTCTAATTGTTTTTAATAATTTTCAACAGAATTTTTGTTTTCAAATAAATGTATACTTTTTTGACTGTATACTTTTTCAAATAAATGTATACTTTTTTATACATTGAAAATGTATACATGTTCAAATAAATGTATACTTTATTATTTTAAATAAGAAAACAGGGAAATATCCATGTTACCTCATTGTTGGTACTTTGAATTCAACTATTTTCCTCTGCCAACAGCCACATGCTCATGCAGTGTTGATTCTTGCATTCAGGGGCTATTGGCCATGTGAAGATCATTTTGATGGCTGTATTAAAAAAAGGCAAGCAAATGTAAGATATGGTCTCACCATGACATCCTGATTTTTTGTAAATTAACTTGTTGCAAAACAAAACAAAGATTATCATATTCATAAAATGTAATGCAAATGTCAGCCAATTTGGTGATTTCAAGTCTTTTGTATGCCATACTCACTTCATTCTTTAATATTTAATTTTTAACTATTGAATTTCCTTATTACATATGATGGGAAACCCAGTATCTCCCAATAACCTCATCATTGGTCAAGAAACTTAAATTCCTCTTTATGGTCAATGTTCTGAATCCATTGAATCTTCATATTCCTGCACAAAAGTTATACTGAATATGTCATTGCCTTCTTCACTCTCCAAAATAACACAATTTAAGAAGTTTTGAATTAATGAGAGCGGAGGTCTCTCACAGCATATCGCTCATCATGGGTATCACTTTCTAGTAGAATATGCTGGGTTTGGGTGTGGATTATTCTACACAAAAGTCAGGCTGTATGGAATTCTGGTTCTACTAGATCCAATGTCTGTGAATGTGGGTGATTTTCTGTATCTGTGTCTCGGTTGACTTACCTGGAGATCGTGAGAATTCTGAGTTAATATTTGCAAGTTTTATTGCTAACCTACTGTCTGTTCTGTTTGCTGGCAGATTGTTCTGGTCCCCCGACCTGCTGTTTTATGGATATCTCAGAATCTT
Organism: Neomonachus schauinslandi; assembly: GCF_002201575.2. Lineage (NCBI taxonomy): Eukaryota > Metazoa > Chordata > Mammalia > Carnivora > Phocidae > Neomonachus > Neomonachus schauinslandi. Next base: position 179,218,376 of record NC_058404.1, read on the forward strand.
AAAAGTTTCTGCCATTTTATCACGTAGAGAAAATATTTCTTTTCTTTTTTAAAATTTTATTTATTTATTTATTTATTTGAGAGAGAGTGAGAGAGAGAGAGAGAGAGCATGAGCCAGGTGAGGGGCAGAGGGAGAAGTAGACTCCCCACTGAACAGGGAGCCCACGGGGCTCAATCCCAGGACCTGGAGATCATGACCTGAGCCAAAGGCTGAGGCTTAACCGACTGAGTCACACAGGTACCTGGAAAAAATTTTTCTTCTTGTTTTTTTCTCCATAGCCCATTTTGGCCATGACTTCAGGGTTGTTTTTGTATTGCTTAGGGGTATCAAGATATTGCCCTGAACTAGGGTTTGGCAAACTTTTTCAGTAAAGGGCCAAATGATAAGTATTTTAAGCTTTGTAGGCTTTAAGGTATACATTGCAACTACTCAGTTGTGCTCTTATAGCTCAAAAATATAGCCATAGAAAACACAAACACAAATGGGCAGATTGTGTTTCAATAAAACTACAGAAACAGGTGGCTTTTGCCCATAAGCCATAGTTTGGCTACCCCGGTAATGAAACGTGAGTGTGTCAAGCAGTACAAATACCCATAGACTATAGTTTGCTCGTTCCAGCATTAAAGAAAGGCAGATTGATGTTTTAAGATAATTTTAAGAAATATTTTATAAATGCAACTTTATGTTATATAAATGCCATACACTATATACAGTAAAACAATAATAAAATGAGCAATTGAGGATCTAACATCTGAGTTATCTAGTAGAGCATGACCAGTATAATTAAACTTTCCTCTGTTGCCCTTTAAATTATATGACTTCCTTTTTCGGGTTCCTCCACCACCTCTCTTACTCCTCTCTGAAAAGAATTATTAACTATATACATTATTTTCTTGGTTTTCTTTATCAGGTGATCCTTCTTATTTGTAGTATTTATGTTACATAAAATTGAAGTGAACACTGAATTAGCCAATACAGAACCATTGCTTAGGCAAAATATGGAGACACACACACATCGCACATAGATTGCCATCTTTAACCATAAAAACAACTCAACTTTGTAAATTTGATTTTATTTTACACAAGAGGAAAAAAGGTTCAGAAGTGTTACGTGACTTGCCTGAGGCCGCCCCCTAACAGATGCCAGGGTTGGGGTTCAGTTCCTCTACAACTGGCTCCAGAGTCAGACTTTCTTGCACTACAAAGCACTGTCATCTTCATTTTCTGGCCATCTCTGTGAGAGCTGAAACAAGACGACAGAGCTTCACCTTGTTAGACCTCAACTGGGAACATGCGCCTCAGTGACTAAAATTTCTCACTGTTCTGAGCATGTCTGAGAATGATATGAAAGTGTCCTGACTACTGATTTTTTGTGATCACAAATAAATTGTAGCAGGGAGGCAAATTACAAATACAGAATTTTAAACAATAACTGTTGACTGAAGTTTTGTTAAGTAAATATACATATATTTTAGTTTTATATACTTTTGATTTTTGTGTAATTGGTGCCATACCAAATGCTTACTTGCTTGCTCATTCAGTCATTCATTCATTTATTACAATGTTACTGTCAAGCAACGCATTTCTTTTTTTTTTTTTTTTAAGATTTTTTATTTATTTATTTGAGACAGAGAGAATGAGAGAGACAGAGAGCACATGAGAGGGGGAAGGGTCAGAGGGAGAAGCAGGCTCCCCACCGAGCAGGGAGCCCGATGTGGGACTCGATCCCGGGACTCCAGGATCATGACCTGAGCCGAAGGCAGTCGCTTAACCAACTGAGCCACCCAGGAGCCCCAAGCCACACATGTTTCTGAGATTATTCCATTTAATTTGATTGTGGCTCATTCATTTATAATTTTGTAGCTAATTCTGACATACAGATATAAAATTTCTTTGTCCATTCTTCTATTTGGGGGACATTTTGGCTGTTACGAGTTTCTTCCTATTAAAAACAATTCTGGTGTGAATATTTTTGTTCATGACTGTTGGTTAAAGAAAAAAAGTTTCCATGGGATATATTATCTTTATTTTCATTTACTTGATCACAGTTTCTATCTCTTTAATCCCTTAACGGAAGGGTAACATTAGTAGCTTTTCTAATCTTAATCCAAACTAGCATATAAGGGATAAAACTAAAGCTATAATTTCTTAGATTTTAAAATCTAGTATGATTATGTTTTCTTTTACTTTTTTTTTTAAGCTGATTTTTTTAAAGATTTTACTTATTTGAGAGAGAGCAAGAGTGAGAGAGCACAAGCAGGGGGAGCAGCAGAGGAAAAGGGAGAAGCAGACTCCCTGCTGAGCAGGGAGCCTGATGTGGGGCTCAATCCCAGGACCCTGGGATCATGACCTGAGCCGAAGGCAGACACCCAACCAACTGAGCCACCCAGGCATCCCTGATTAAGTTTTCCAATGCATTATTTAAATGCTTTGTATTCATGATCGTGAGTGTGAATTGGCATATAACTTTTTTATTGCCTTTTTTAAATCTGGTGTTAATAAAACGCCTCTTAAAATTAGATGGTGTTTTCAATTTTTCTATGTCTTTTAAAATTTGTGCATCTGTTCTTTAGAAATGTGGTAAAATACTTCTGTAAAACATATTCTGATGTTTTATTTTTTTATTTTATTTTATTTTTTTTAAAGATTTTATTTATTTATTTGACAGAGAGAGAGATAGCGAGAGCAGGAGCACAAGCCAGGGGAGTGGGAGAGGGAGAAGCAGGCTTCCCGCTGAGCAGGGAGCCTGATGTGAAACTCGATCCCAGGACCCTGGGATCATGACCTGAGCCGAAGGCAGACGCTTAACGACTGAGCCACCCAGGCGCCCCTGATGTTTTATTTTTTTATTGTTATTTTAATTAGCAATAATCGTGCCTCGGATAAACCTCATTGGCTACGATACTGCCACTGAGCAAAGCTATTTTTTATTGTTATTTTAAAATGATAAATTTATTCACTAAATTTCCCCTTAAAATAACTTGGAATGTATATTCTCTCTTTCTAACTTTTTGGTGATTCCTTTTGAAATTTTACCATAATCTATTTAATTTCAAAAAGTAGACAATTGCTTTCTAGAACAACAAAAATATATTGGAATTCTTTGCTAGTCATAATCCCCATTATAGGCTTATACATTATCATGATCTAAAAATTAGATGTTGGGCGCCTGGGTGGCTCAGTTGGTTAAGCGACTGCCTTCGGCTCAGGTCATGATCCTGGAGTCCCGGGATCGAGTCCCGCATCGGGCTCCCTGCTCGGCAGGGAGTCTGCTTCTCCCTCTGACCCTCCTCCCTCTCATGCTCTCTGTCTCTCATTCTCTCTGTCTCAAAAAAATAAATAAAATCTTTAAAAAAAAAAAAATAAAAAAAAATAAAAATTAGATGTTACTACTATTTTCTTAATACATTTGCTTAGAATTTTATGTATCTTTTTTAAATTTGTATTTGCCTGCCAGTTTTTTTGCTTCCCTGTTTTAGATATCTTTTACTTTATTTTTTTTGAAAATCATCATATATATTTGTGTATGTATATATGTATGCCTGTGATATCTACATTTTAGGGAAAGTCTGTTCATGGTAAGTTTTGTCAGGTTTTATTTATCTTATCCTTGTTCTTGAAAGAGAGTTTGCCAGGTACACAAATGAAAATTGATGACTCATTTCTTCCAACATTTTGCATATATTCTTCTACTGACTTTGCCTTTCTCATTGTTGCTGTTGGAAAATTTACTATTAGTTGAATTGTAAGTTTTTTTGTTTTGTTTTGTAGATTATTTTTGACTATTACTACTTGCCATACAGGTATGCATTTCTTTTAAATAATCCTGTTTGGGATATGTTGGAATTTTTCTTGATTACCTATTTTCAAATATTTTTGTTTTCCTCTCTTATAGACTACAATGATGTATCAGAGCCATTCCCTGGAAAATTTAGGGAGAACTTTATGATTAAATTTGTATTCCAGGGGCTCCTAGTTGGCTCAGTCATTAAGCGTCTGCCTTCGGCTGAGGTTATGATCCCAGGGTCCTGGGATCGAGCCCCACGTCAGGCTCCCTGCTCTGTGGGAAGCCTGCTTCTTCCTCTGCATCTCCCCCTACGTGTGCTCTCTCTCTGTATCTCTGTGTCTCAAATGAATAAATAAAATCTTTATAAATAAATAAATAAATAAATAAATAAATAAATAAATAAATAAATAAATTTGTATTCCAAGTTGACTTTTAGAATATGACTTTATTCTGTAGACATCTTGGATTAATAACAAATTAAAGCCTTGTGTTTTAAAAGACATGTGGCTATTTGCATAAGGACTAATAAGCACTACTGAAGAGAAAAAGGTGGTTGTGTTAAAATAGTTTTTCGCCTTTAAACATACATTTGATTCCTTTTTTTTTTTTTTTTTTTTTTTTAGAGGGAGTGTGCTTGTGAGCAGTGGGGAAGGAGCAGAGGGAGAGGGAGAGAGAGAATCCCAAGCAGACTCAGTGCTCAGCACAGAGCCTCACTTGTCCTGGATCTCATGACCCTGAGATCATAACCTGAGCTGAAGTCAAGAGCCAGATGCTTACCTGACTGAGCCACCCAGGTGCCACCTTTACATACATTTGACTCTTAACTCTTATTTCCCTTTCCTTTCACATATCAAAATTCAGAAAAGAGTTAATATTATGTTTGTTTCTACATACCTCACACTGGCTGAATGTCCTAGGAAATGGTGCCATAGAAGGATTCACTGTTGGTCTCTGCTGCTGGCATATTGAGCACTCAGCAGTAGGCATAGACAGAAGGTCCTTGGTAAGTGGAAGACTATAATGCTCAGCCCATGTATTATCTCCGTCCCTGCTACCATGGCCAATTTGTTCATGAACCCACTTGGCAATGACAGAGGTGATTAGGAAAAGATGCTGACTGATATCCACAGAACAGGTCATTCTATCCACTTGATTATTGAAATCCCCTTCTTCTGAAGTCACCCTTTTGGGAGCATTCACATGGGACACAACATCTTCATGTTTTCTGCCCATTCTGAGAGATCTAACTATATGTCTTCCCAAAATTTTGTTGTCACCAGTTTTGCAGTCATGTTCCATCCAAGTCCCTGACCATCCAGCCAAACCTTTGTCTACAGTACAAGAATTGGTATATAATTATACATGTGGCCATTTCTCTTTCCAAACAAATGACCAACCAGGTGCACTGCTTGAACTTCTGCCCATTGGGAGATTTTTCCTTCACCACTGTCCTTCATGGATGTCCCAGGAAAAGTCTGTAGCACTGCAGCTGTCCAATTTCTGGTGGTGCCTGGATATTATGCAGAACCATCTATAAACTAGGCCTAAGTCTTTTCTTCTGTCAACCAATCATAGGGAAATCCCCATGGTGCCATATGTGCCACCTGGAAGTGAGAACCAATGTAGCAGAAGTAGAGACCATGAGCATTTGTGTCTCTTCTTCACCTAATTTACTAATGCCTTTAGGTTCTCCTAGGACCCAATTATGTACATACCACTTCTGTTTGGTGATAGAGTGTTTTTATGCATGCCCAACTTTATGGCTTTTTGGGTCAGATAACACCTGGCTCATGATGGACCTCTCAGGTCACATGATAAGTTGGTGGTCCATGGTTAAGTGTTTAGTCTCTACTAAGGCCCAGTAGTAGGCCAAGAGCTGATTCTCAAAAGGAGAATAGCTATTTGTGGAGGATGGCAGAGCTTTGCTAATTGCCTGCACAGTGATTTCACTATAGGAACCTGCCATAGACTATAAAATTATCCCTACCTGCCCCTGAACTTTAAGCACCATTGTATCTGCTGGATTTTATGGCCCAAGTGGCAGAACAGCTTGCACTTCAGGCTGGATGTATTCCAGAGCCCTCTCTTCTGGGTCACACTTAAAACTGGTAGCTTTCCAAGTCCCTCAATAAATGGGCCAGAGTAATATACCCAAAAGAGGAACATGTTGTCTCCAAATTCCAAAGAAGCCCACTATGGATTGAGCTTGTTTTTTGGTTGTTTAAGGAAAGGCCAAATGCAAGGACTTCTCCTCCGACTTAGAAGGGATATCTCAACATGCCCTATATTAACAGATCCCTAAAAATTTCACTGAGGTAGAAGATCTCTAAACTTTTATCACATTTAATTTTCATCTTATGGCATGTACATTTCTTACCAATAACTCTAAAGTAGTTTCTACTTCCTGCTCACTAGGTCCAATCAGCATAATATCATCAAAGCAATGGAACTGTGTGACATCTTGTGGAAGGGAAAGGCAATCAGAGTCCCTGAAAAAAACATTATGACATACAGCTCGAGTCCTGATATACTCCTGAAGTAAAACTACTTCTGTTCTTGACAGTTGGCAGTATTATATACAAAGTCACCTGGCTTCTTGCTTCTTACAAGTTGTTGGAGTATCCAATGATGATATTTTATATTGCTGTATTGCTCCATTGCTAGATCATGCCACAGATAAATTAGTGTTCTTTACTACTAGAAATAGAATCATTAGCATTTAAACTAATCAGATTGGAAATCCAATTCCAGAAAGCCCAAACCAATTCAGAAAACTCATTCCTAAAATTCTGTTTTTCTAGAACTATTCTCACTACCAAGAATTTGTATTAGTCAGGCTTCTCCACAGAAATAAAACCAGCATATATATGTGTGTGTTGGAGGGGGGGGGCGCTGCTGTTTGTGTATGTATGTGTTAAGGAATTGGCATACATGATTATGGATGTGAAGAAGACCCAGTGTCTGCTTTTGGAAAGCTACAAACCAACGAAAGCCAATATAATAGTTCTATTCTGACTCCAAAGTCCTCTGAGTCATGTGAACCAATGGTGTAAGTTGCAGTCTGAAAGCCTGTAGGCCAGATTTTGCAGCTTATTTTCTAGTTTCAATCCAAAAGCTGGAAAACACTCCTGTCCCCAGTCAAACAGTAAGGCAGAAGGAGTTCCTCTTATTCAGCGTTTTTCTCCTATTCAGGTGTCTATTTAATTGGATGAGAGTCTCCCACATTAGGGAGGGCATTAGGCTTTACTCTACCTATCAATTCAAATGTTAATCTCATCTAGAAACACCCTCACAGACACACTAAGAATAATGTTTGAACAACAGTCTGGGTACCTCATGACCAGTTGATATAACATTAATCATCAGAGACTTTCCCAGGATTTTGAACTGAGGACATGACTTAGTTGTCCAAAACAAAACAAAAAACCCTAGTGATCTGTTGAGGCTGACTGGAATTCGAGGGTAGAAGTAGGAAGGTCTATTACAAGTAAAAATTCTAGGGGTGGCATCTGTGAAGCCTCTGAGAAGTAATAAGAATCTTTATAGATTTTGGATGCAGAGCCAACAGAAGTAGGTATGGGTTGAAAACACTAAAGGAGACAAGCACAATCCCAAGGTTTTTATTTTAAAAAATGGAAGAGTGGAGTTAACATGATATGATTTGGTGTAGTAACTAGGTAAGCAGATTTGGGAGAGAAGAGAACAAGATTTGCATTTGACACCTTAATATGAGAAATCTATTAGATATTCAAGCTATTATTCATTTATTGAAGCATTTGTTAATAATGAATTAAATTTTGACTCTTCCAAAAAGTTTGACAATTTTCATAGACACTCAAAAAAAAAAAAAGATGTAAAATTGAAACTATACTTATGCAGTTGAAACTTACGGTATATCTTCAGAGGGGCTCTGCCTGGGCATTTACAAATCATGGTACATTTTTGAGAACCCAGTTTGACTTTACATAGCCTGGACTTATAGCCATTCTTGCTTGAACACACAGCTATGTGCTGGGAAGTAGGAAGATAAGAACATAGACCAGATGCCTTTCAGTGGTATGCTAGTCTCTCTGTGACTTTGTCCTGAACTGCTTTTCTAGCTTCATTATTCATTGCCCTCAAGCATTTTTCTCCACTATTTTAGTTATTTCTGCTTGCTAAGGTCTTTTTCCTGCCCCATATTTTTGCTCATGCTTATCTTTTAGTCTGAGAAGATCTAGTCTCCCATTTTCCAATTCTTAAAATCATTTACCTGAAAAACTTAAAACAGCTACTCTCTCGTCCATGAAATTTTTCTAATGTCAAAATAAGTTATTTTTCCCCTATGGCTCCATCACAGTTTTAGAGATCAATAAATATTTAAAGATGCTGCCATGTATTATAGTTTGCTATTATCTGTTTTTTCACCTTTTTCCCTTTGTAAGACTGCACTCATACTGTGAAGATAAGAACAATGTTACTATGAACGTCACTTATTTTTGTATCCCCCAACACCTTGCACATAGTAGGTCCTTAACATTATATGATTATTTCATTCAGTTGAGCAAGTAGAGTATTTCAACAGCAGTGAATAAAGCAATGAACAGTGCAGGCTTTCAAAAATGATTATTATCTTAGACAATACTTTAACATACTTTAAAAATTACCTTAACTTGTCCCCCATAAATGCTTGGTACTATGGAAACAATTGTGAAATCCATGTTAAATATCACTAATAATCTGTATGCTTATTTTCAACATCTTCATTTCTTGATATCAGAGATTGGCACATTATTATTACACAGCAATAAGAACAACAACAAAAGCATACAGATATAATACCAACCAAACATTTATGGAGTGTAGTAATTAAATCATGCATTTATATGTATAATGCTTGTTTACCAATATTTACATTTTTATGTAAAATGTATAAATGTTATTTAAAACCAATAAAAATGTTTATATTATAAGCAGGAACAATTCATATGATTAGGCTATGAGGAGACAAAGAACTGGTTTTAAACAATTTCTAATTTGCTCCATTATTCAAATGTAAATAATCAACACAGTATTTAGAATTGCTTGTGGCTTCCACAAATTTATAGTCTGACCATTACAGAAAATAATTGGATGTTTACCTCATTCTGTCCATGTGCATTGTTACTATTTATACAACTACAGGAAATCATCATTAAGGACTAAATGAATTATTCAAATAACCATTTATAATTAAGTGTGTTTAAACAAGAAAAAATTTTTAATAATTGAATTATTTTTAAAATGTTGAAATAACATCATTTTATGATTTTTTAGTGATAATAAAGAAAATACAGTAGTAGGTTGTATACTAAGATAATTAATTTGACAACCTAAACTATGTGATCTTCAGCCAAGTATAAAAAAGGTGAAAAAAATGGTGCTGAACAGCCAAAATTAATGTCATAAAGTATAT